>NC_141041.1:40770000-41070000 GCF_052040795.2 Danio rerio | reverse complement strand
CATGTATGTTTATCATGATAACTTTTGAACCAAATGGGCTACAATCAAAATTCTTTTTTCCCCTGATTCCTTGGCTCAGTCCGATTCAAACGCAACCTATGACGTCATTTTCCGTCATGAATTTTGTCGCGCTATTTAAAATTATTCGAAAAACCTAGTTGATTGAACTCGTCCTAGGCCGTTTCTCCGATTATCACCCAAATTGAATCACATGATCTACAGACCATGCCAACCAAAAGTTATGGAATTCAAGTTGATTTGACCAACCGTTTTTGTTTAACTTGCAATCAAATTTTACGTAGAACTTGTGAAAATGGACTTGAGACGATATCTCCGTAACGCATTCACCGATTCACACCAAACTTGGTGTCTGTTATGACAACTAGGTTCTGAGGTTATATGCAGAGTTTCGGCGCACTGTCCCCTAGTGGTCCGGAGATACAAAAAACTTGCTTTTTGGCTTATAACGTCTCAACCTTTCGTCCCAAACTCATAAAACTGGTCTCATTACATCCGGCAGAGCATGCCGAGTCGAATGATGTCTGATTTTCACAGGTCAGCCATTTTGGGCGTCACCCATTTCGATTTTTGGCCAAAAATGCTATATTTTACCAACACATTCACATTTCATTACAAAACATGGTATGCATCTTCAACCCCATGCCCTGAAAGTACTCAAAAACGTCTGGAGCAGCGCCACCTTATGGCCAATAGTGCTTGGCCCCTTAATTGCTGCTTGCAGCTATATTTATTATTATTCTTCTTCTTCTTCTTCCGTTTCTTCCGCCGGATTTGAATGGCAGCCCATATAGGCGTATGCGGGAAAGTTGTATAATTTGGCACAATGATAGAGGCCAGTATTAACATTAATCAGGCCAATTATGAAGTCTCAAAATCAAACTCTCTAGCGCCACCACTTGTCCAAACTTTTACGTATGTTTATCATCATAACTTTTGAACCGAATGGGCTACAATCAAAATTCTTTTTTCCTCTGATTCCTTGGCTCAGTCCGATTCAAACCCACCCTATGACGTCATTTTCCGTCATGAATTTTTTCGCGCTATTTTAAATTTTTCGAAAAACCTATTTGATCGAACTCGTCCTAGGCCGTGTCTCCGATTTTCACCAAAATTGAATCACATGATCTACAGACCATGCCAACCAAAAGTTATGGAATTCAAGTTGATTTGACCAACCGTTTTTGTTTAACTTACGAACTAATTTAACGTAGAACTTGCAAAAATGGACTTGAGGCGATATCTCTGTAACGCATTCACCGATTCACACCAAACTTGGTGTGTGTTATGACAACTAGGGTCTAAGGTTAATTGCGGAGTTTCGGCGCACTGCCCCCTAGTGGTCCGGAGATACTAAAAACTTGCTTTTTGGCTTATAACGTCTCAACCTTTCGTCCGAAACTCATGAAACTGGTCTCATTACATCCGGCAGAGCATGCCGAGTCGAATGATGTCTGATTTTCACAGGTCAGCCATTTTGGGCGTCGCCCATTTTGATTTTTGGCCAAAAATGCTATATTTTACCAACACATTCACATATCATTACAAAACATGGTATGCATCTTCAACCCCATGCCCTGAAAGTACTCAAAAACGTCTGGAGCAGCGCCACCTTATGGCTAATAGTGCTTGGCCCCTTAATTGCTGCTTGCAGCTATATTTATTATTATTATTCTTCTTCTTCTTCTTCTTCTTCCGTTTCTTCCGCCGGATTTGAATGGCAGCCCATATAGGCGTATGCGGGAAAGTTGTATAATTTGGCACAATGATAGAGGCCAGTATTAACATTAATCAGGCCAATTATGAAGTCTCAAAATCAAACTCTCTAGCGCCACCACTTGTCCAAACTTTCACGTATGTTTATCATCATAACTTTTGAACCGAATGGGCTACAATCAAAATTATTTTTTCCTCTGATTCCTTGGCTCAGTCCAATTCAAACGCACCCTATGACGTCATTTTCCGTCATGACTTTTTTCGCGCTATTTTAAATTTTTCTCAAAACCTATTTGATCGAACTCGTCCTAGGCCGTGTCTCCGATTTTCACCAAAATTTAATCACATGATCTACTGACCATGCCAACCAAAAGTTATGGAATTCAAGTTGATTAGACCAACCGTTTTCGTTTAACTTGCGAACTAATTTAACGTAGAACTTGCGAAAATGGACTTGAGGCGATATCTCTGTAACGCATTCACCGATTCACACCAAACTTGGTGTGTGTTATGACAACTAGGGTCTAAGGTTAATTGCGGAGTTTCGGCGCACTGCCCCCTAGTGGTCCGGAGATACTAAAAACTTGCTTTTTGGCTTATAACGTCTCAACCTTTCGTCCGAAACTCATGAAACTGGTCTCATTACATTCGGCAGAGCATGCCGAGTCGAATGATGTCTGATTTTCACAGGTCAGCCATTTTGGGCGTCGCCCATTTCGATTTTTGGCCAAAAATGCTATATTTTACCAACACATTCACATATCATTACAAAACATGGTATGCATCTTCAACCCCATGCCCTGAAAGTACTCAAAAACGTCTGGAGCAGCGCCACCTTATGGCCAATAGTGCTTGGCCCCTTAATTGCTGCTTGCAGCTATATTTATTATTATTTTTATTATTATTATTTAAATGAACTAATGTGTACATTTTAGGTACTAATAAGTAGCTTTAAAGGTGTTATAGAATACATTTTTTTCATTATGTTTACATTTTAGAAGGTAAACAAAAAATCTCATGAAATTATTTTGCATGTCTGTTTACAATCCTATAAATTGCCCCTAGAATGATATTCGGTCCCACTTTATATTAAGTTGCCCTAACTAATATATACTTACACAGGATTTAATAGTGTGTTACAATGTACTTATTGTGTAAATACATGTATTTACTGTGTACCCATGTGTCACAACCGATCGCTCCCCAGAGGATCGCTGGTTCTCACACGAACTTTAAACTACATTTCCACATTTCCCAGGACTACATTTTCATACATGCACTGCTCCCAAACACGCACGCCTGCTCACTCATGTTTCCTGATTGCATCACCAGCTGGACCTTGTTCACAGACTGATTACATCCCATTCATAAGCCACTCTCTCACGCTACCAGTTTGCGGATACTTGTGTAAATTATATTTGTGAATTATACTTGTGTAAATACATTGTTGACCATCCCTTACACCTTAACCCACCCTTAAACCTACCCATACTACCCAACCTGTCGATAAACCAATCTCTATCCCAACTCAAAAGCACCACAAGTGTTCTCAAATACATTATAAACACAGTAAGTACATTGTATTTATTTTTTTTGATGGACACTTAATATAAAGTGGGACCTGAAATTCTCTCTTTTTACCTTATTCATAAGGGTTGTGAATATTAATAAGCTCTGCTCTCTTGCTGCTCTTGGCTCATTTATCTGATGCTCACGCTCCGTGATGTACTCTGAAAGACACATATGCAAAATAATCATGCTTGGAAAAAAAAAAAAAAAAACTAAATAGATGCCTTATACAATGCAATTGTTTCAACTGAAATAGTGAAGAGGTTTATGTTAGGGGTGAGTCTGTTTTATTACTGCTCCTGAGTTATGTGTTGTGAATAAAATATAGGCAAAAGTACAACAATACTTGGCAAAAAGGACATATTGTGGTATTGTTTGGGTTTAACATATCTGAAAACAGGCAAACATTACTATCAATCTCCACAAAAACAGACTGCTGTCCTTTCAATACAAAATAAATCACAGTAAGAGCTGAGTGATATGACACGATGCATAAATAGGCATTAAACACCAATTCTCCAGTTTACATGTGTATGTTGCCTCATTACAAACGTACAAAGCAAATTTTACAATATACACATTAAACTACCAAAATATATGGTTACACAGACACTTATTTCTCTATATGTTGGCACTGAATAAACTTATGATCCATCTTTCCAGAATGTTCTGATGAGCTGTAATCAAATGAGATAATATTTCATTGTGGCCATACCAGCCTGATCTTATGAGAAAACGTAAGTATTTTACGTTTTTTCAGGTTAGTGGCTAATTTGTACGAGATTAGTCGTACGAAAAGTTGTACGATTTTATAAAGGAGGCATGGCACCCAACTCAACCCCTACACCCAACCGTCATTGGGTGATGAGAAAATCGTACTAAATGGTACAAATTAGATCGTACGATCATGCGAATTTTCCTAAATCAAAAAGTTGCGAATTGTCGTGAGATTGATTTGGCCATACAGTACATGGCTGCCTGCTTCCTACTGCTGCTGTTTTCAAAATAAAAGACCTACAATCTTTACAGTATATATTGGTAATATTTAAAGAGCTGTGTTATACTTACAAAACAAGGGAGGGCAATTATTGTTGTAATCTGAATAGGAAATATTGTGGTCAATCAAATTCTGCTTGGGGTTTGCATTATGATTATGTGGGGATTGTCACAGTCTTTTTATTTATTTATTTATTTATTTATTTTATGATTGACCTGTGCTTTACTATAATTACTATAATTGAACACATGGGTACAAATGAACAATTACATTTGAGGTGTCATGTTATTTCATCCTATTATCCAGCTAGGTATTTTCAAGTTTTGTTCATTTTCAACTGTAAGGTACCGATATGGACCATTTTGTTACACATGTGTTCAATTTGAAAGCGTTTACCACCCAAGTGGCTTTTATTCCTAAGAGTTTACTGTGTTGTCACTATTTGATATCTGATATACAGTCCATCAAGCAACGGGATATTGTCTCATAATACAAGAAAGAGTGACCAGAGGACAGCAGGCACAGGCCAGTGGTTAGGGGAATTAATCTGAAAGGTCAGGAGATTTGGAATACCACTGTTGTTTCGATTTGACAGGACACAAGACAGCAGCAGCAACCACTCAAGCTTGAAATGATGTTTCCTCCCTGATGTGTGTGTGTGTGTGTCCTCAGTCACTGTAGTGTAAGTTAACAGCAATATACAGTTATACAGAGCACTCCTGTGATTTTTTTTTTAAATTCTTTAAATATTCTTCAAATATTTCCCAAATTCCCAACATTATTCAAATATTTCACAAATAAAAAATATGTTTAACATTTTTACAATATATTCTTTAGTATTTTTAAATTCAAGCTTTTGGCTAGAATGAAAGCAGTTTTTAATAATAATAGCAATGATAATAATAATAAAAACATTTTAAGTTAAATATTATTAGCCCCTTTAAGCATTTTTATTTCGAAATTATTCAATTGTTATACAATGATTTGCCTAATTACCTCAACTTGCCTAATTAACCTAGTTAAGCCTTTAAATGTCATGTCACTTTAAGCTGAATACTACAATTCTAAAAAATATAGTGTAAAAATATATGTACTTTTATCTTGTATTAAAACTACTATAAATGTCCTGAAACAAATCTTTATTCTGTAAACCAAAATTTGGGGAAATCAGGGGCTAATAATTCCAATCCACACTCATTCTGATTTGGTACCCCTATATTCAATTCTGGAGAGCGCCAAATATGTCCAACCCAGGTTCGTACTGATAAGGTACCCCTATATATCTTTCTGGATGATTTATAATACGTGCCAGAAACTTTGTTTTAGTGCAGTTTTTTTTTGTTTTGTTTTTTTACGAATCCACTAGAGGCTGCTGGGTACGCTTTTTTGGATTTTGGATTTTTTTTGGAGTTCAGCGAAGATTAGTTTCATAAACCAGGCAAAAATAAATAAATAAATACATAAATAAACAACAAGCTAAAGATGTGGTGAAATCACAGGACAGCTTATCTTATTCTAAATTGTTTTTAAATCGGTTGGGTTTAGGGATGGTGGTGGGTGGGTGGATTCAGTCGGTCAGTTATTCATAATTTCTTTGTGCAAATTATATTGGTTTACATGCACACGCATAAAAAAATCCAATACTAGTTTTGTTGAAAAGTAGTATATTGTTTATTTATTTTTTTTAAACTCTACTTTTACAGTTTAACACATGCAAATCACTGCAGAAATGTTCTAACCAACAGGCCCATGTCATATACAGTACAAATAAGTTTCATAATAAATAGCCTACTATAAAATAAAAGCATTAACGTATGCTATATATTTTTGCTTTCATAAGCTTCAAAGACGTAACGTAAATTCCACTTTTAAATACTAGGTCACCTATAGCTTTCATCATGAGCCACGGCTGTGTTTAAAATGACATCAATGTTTTCAAACATGTATCTATTATAGCTCCTCAAAAAGCAATGCGCCAGCAATGCGCCTCAGAACGCCTTCCCTTTTAGACCAGAACGCCTAAGGCGCACAAATGAGCGCAAATGCATTTGCTCTTTAAACAGCGTGGCGCAAAACGTCAAAATGACTTTTGCGCCAAGCTGAAACGAGCAAACAACAATTGTGTCGCGCCTCAGAAACGTAGACCTGGGTACATATCCACAATGAGGTTGAATAATTCTGACTTCAACTGTATATTTTTTTTTTACAGGAAAGTTTCCTGTATTACATAAGCGTCTCATGAATCAAACGTACTCTGACATTCTCTGGGGTAAAATTAATTGTCATGAGCTGAACTGACGCATATTTGGTTTGTAAACATTGTTGGCTTTCATTATCTCAAGAGACTGAGTGCTGCATTATTAAGAAGACAAATAACAGTCTCAAAATGAAATCCATCTTAGCAGCTTACTTTGTGACTCACACCTCATTCTTGGCTTTTGTCCCCAAAGCATTCAATTTGCCATCATGTTCCTGTTCAGATTTCTTCTTCAGACAATAGACTTTCAAACTTAAATAATAAGAGCAGCTCTAATTGTACAAGAGGCATTTAAAATGTCAGTAGCTTTTTTAATGTCCATTTTTGTTCAGATTTTAACATTTTTCAGAAACTTGTGAAACATTTTGAAGGAAAGTAGTGAAATTTGACATACAGTAAGGACGACTTTTTAAAAGTACCTATTAGTTGTACATCGACCAATAGAACATACTTCTGCATTGAAAACTTCCAGGCACTTTTAAAAAGAGAAAAAATAAATAATCTTTGTCTTTATTTATTTATTTTTATTTATTTTTTATTAATTAATTTATTTTTTACTCTGTCTGGTTTGATCATGTGATTTACTTAATTATGTTACTCATTAAATTAGGATGGCTCCCAGTTCTAAAATCAGTGGCTTGGCATAGAAAATGGTCAACATGTGACTGAAACTGTCACGGTCACCAGCGATCCACTCAGAACTACAAATCCCATCATGCCATTTTACACACACCAGTTGCTGATCACCATCACCACTGATTACACACATAGCTGAAACTTGTTATTGCTGATCATTCGGACTACTTATACATCACTGATACACCAGTTCATTGCTGAGTCTTTGCCTGCTGTTTGTTGTGCCCAGTGTTTCTAGTTCTTTGTTTTGTCTATCATGTTTTTTGACCCAAGCTTTGTCTTGTTTCACTGCCTGTACCAACCTTGCCTGTTTTAAATGACCTGTATGTTACGGTTTTGCTCTTGACCATTGCCTGCCTGTAAAGCTAATCTTATTAAACTGCACTTGGATCCTTACTTTTGTCCTTAACTCGCAATAGAAACCTTCACCTTTTATTCAGTAAATCGCTTACAGTATACTGTATAACTGTCTTTTTTTGTGTCTTTTACGTTTTTGAGAAGTTGCAGACAGTTGTAGTCACTTTACAGTGAATGAAGACCTTTAAAATCTTTGTCAGCCCTTAAAGTTTGTTTCAGTTAATTTCAAGTACTGAATTCTGATATGAAAATGAATAGTTACATTTATTTTGCTGAACTTTTATGAAATAGACATGTATTTGTCTATATGTATAAGCCAATAGTCTTCTGGGTCTACTTGTAAGCGCAGAAGGCCCCTACTGGCCCATATCTATCAGCTGATATCCACTTATAATGTCCATTAAATCGAGTGATAACATTCGCAGTGGGTGTATGTATCCTGCCCAGTCTATATATATATATATATCTGATTCATTGGTGTAATTTAGTTGGATAGTAGTTAATGCATGCATAATTTATACTTTTATTTTAAAAAAAGTAAGAAATAACCATTATTATGTTATATTGTTGTATTAAATAGTTAGTTAAAAAAATTCCACCGTCCAAAACCATTTGAGTTTCTTTCTTCTGTTGTACACACATGACATATTGGTTTGTTTTCAACCGAAGCAATAATTCTTCAAATTTGAGTGTGAGTAAAGGGTAGAGGGAAATTTCATTTTGGGTGAACTATCCCTTTAGGAGCAAAAGTAGATTTGTTTAATGCTTATAGTACATGTTTATACTTTCTGTACACTACAAATGGTTAAAATACCTGAGATGCAGTATTTGCAGTGCTGTAATTAAAATTGTAAACTAAAAACTATGTATTAATAATAATCAAAATTGTTAATGTAATAAAAAGCTTAATAAAAGAAAGCATACAAGTTATGTGAGGAATGTAATACCTGAAAATAACTGGAAATTATAAATAAAATTATGTGAATAAAAATATGCTTAAAATACTCCACAAATAATGTTTTATATCTTTTTGAAACTGCCCCTTAAAGACTATAATTCTAATGGCCCATTTCCACTGAGTGGTACAGTATGGGTCAGTAAGGGTGACATCTATGCGTTTCCACTGCTAAAAGTGTACTGATTCATATATGAATGCAACATATATGAACACACACAGACCCTTACAGTCTCCGATATGTTAGCAATTGCTGAAAAATTACACACAGCAGACCTTATTTGGGTTCAAAAACAACACAAAATATAGCCCACAGTCAGTGCAAATATTCACCAGCATGTGTAACATCTTGTTAAAAAGTATTTCCGTCATTCCGAGTTCATAGTAGTCCAAAATGTGATAATCATAGTTAAACATGGCAGTTTGCTTTGGGTTGCTGAAAGAATAATTTGCTCCTTTGTTTTTTTGTTTGTTTTTTTGCACGTCACTCTGTGTTTGTCCGTTTCTGAAAGGATTGGATTTCGGAAGCACTTCAATAATCATGCACACATTATTATTATCAACAGCTCAAGAAGTTTGTTATTTCAAATACAGACGCGCTGCGATCACTAGCTCTCTGGAGAAAGTGAAACAACTCAAGCATCTAGGTCATCTTCTTGACTTTGTGGCTGTTTATCAAGATGACGACAAGGTTTGTTAGAGCTTGGATAATACACGGCTCAATATAATGTGTATATATTATATTGATGTAATGTCTCGGCTGTGTATTTAAAAATGGTGCTTCCTTTGTTTTCATTGTCATGGTTTGTACACTCGCTAGTGACGTTAGTCTGTAAAACAATAGCGTTCAGCTGCTTGTCTAGCTCTGCCTTTTGGTACCTTTTTGTTGTGCTAGGGACTCTTTAAAAAGAGTACCTAAAAATGTGCTGTACAGTTCATTTTTAGGTAACTTTTGACAGTGGAAACGGCCATAGAAGCGCACGGAACCGTACCATACCACTCAGTGGAAATGGGCCATAATTGTGGCATTTTTGGTGACTGTCGCTTTAAAGGGCACCTAGGTTACCCCTTTTTTCAGATTTAATATAAGTCTTTTGCGTCTCTAGAATGTGTATTTAAAGTTTCAGATCAAAATACCCATCAGATTTTTCATTATACCTTTTACAAGATGCTGTCTTATACTGATTTCCAGCAGGGGGTGGTTTTGTCGTACTGCGCCTTTAAGCAGATTCTTTCCCGCCCACTGTTTCTACATGCCTCCTCCATCAGCTGCGTCAGACAACAGACAGACTTAAAGGAAGGAGGTCTCACGTAGCGTTTGTGAGATACTACAGTAAGAACTAACCTTTACTAATCAGTATTGTGAAGTTGCATTGATGAGTCACACACAATATCGTTACAAAGTTAATGCGCGCGCACACACACACACCGCAGATGATACACACACACGCAGGCAGGCAGACAGACAGAGCGCGCTTAGCCTAGTTAAGGCTAACCTCAAGTGTGGATATCTGTTATGCTAATGTACAAAATAAACCTGATTTAACTGCCACAAACCGGGATTGAAGCGTCTTCTTTTATAATTGTTCTGACACGCGGCTGTGCTGATGAAGTAAAGGTGAAGTAAAACGCTGTAATTAATTACACACATACTCTGTTTTAAAACACTTTAAACATGTGAAACTTACTCTTAATCACATTTGATGATGATTGCTGATCCTAGCGAACAGAACAGAGCTTTTATTCCCGGTTGCTTTGCGTATGTCTGCTTGGTCTTATTGACATATACACGCGACTACCGGAACATGTTAATGCGCACAGCTGTCAATTAATTCGGTGGGCGGGGGGAATCGCACACCTACGTAATGGTGCGATCGATTTGAAAAAAGCTCCAATTGGCCGACCCTTTTTTTTGTAGTTAAATTGAAAAAAAAGGACTGGGTGTGTTCATATCACCCCAGTATGACGGTCTATACACTATACCAACACACAGATCTGTCCAAACAGCTTGAAAAGTAGATTTTTTACCATAGGTGCCCTTTAAATTCAAATGAGAGTCAAATATAAGTGGATCTACAAATGCTTTTGTGTCAGCATAGTAGATTCTAAAACATGACTGATGTCCTAGGCTATCAAGGGAGAGATTGTCACTAATGGGCAGGGCTTTCCTCCTGATGACACGTACAAAGGATTGTCAATAAAAGTGTTTCTGCAGACTGTTTTTATGAAGTGTGATTATACAAAATAAAACTAATATACTTTTACCATTTTTACATATTCAGACTGCTACCCCACAACTGTGTTTAACCCCTTATAAAAGTGATTTTTGCAAAATATGTAATCTTTTAATTATGTATATTCATTTACTTCACTTCTATAACTGAAAAAAAAACAATATGTTAAACTAAAATGTAAATTAGAACTGTGTAAGGTTAAAGGAAACATCTGTTAACAGAAAATGTACTTGCAAATTTCTGGCAGGACATAATGTGTTATATGTGGTTCTTCCTTTCTTGTAGCTTATTGTTCCATCTTCTTTTTTTATTTTTGGTATTACCTTTAAATCAATTTAATATACACTGCATTTTCAAGTACATGCGGTTATAGCTCTATTCTATGCAATAGACAGTTTGATGACTTTTTTTTATTATCCATTTCTATTTACAGAACTTTTTTTCTGGCCTAGAAATCTCCATTTCCACATTCCCTCATATTTCCCAGACCGGGAGGAATCCTGAAGTCTGCTTACATGCACAGTTTGAATGCGTTAATATGAGCATCTTATACATGTCTGAATTACCCTGGGATTTCAGAAATTCAGCAGAGGAGAGAGAATGAATGAGACATATCCAGGTTCCTCAGACAGGAATGTTAGAAGTGAAAGTTTTGTGAATCAGCTCAACAAGACAGGGTGACTCCATTGGCATGCGAAATAGGCCGCGGTGATGGCCGGAGTGCTTGTGTGGCCATGCAGAATGAGAGCGCAGTGAAGAGGCTGAGACTCTGACACTCCTTTCACTCTGAATGCTGCGCTGAATGCCGGCCACATACTCTGGGGCTTTGCTTTTGCATCTCATTAGAAGCTCACAGACAGAATGAGAGACGGAGACGGCCAGCTGTGCCAGGAAAACAATCAACATGAACACTTGTCTGGGCTAAAACACAAGTGCATTTATTATTTGTTATCCAAAGAAGAGGTTGCAGGTATTGTGGGCATTGCAAATTGCTGTAGATCTGTCACACTGAATGAGATTTATCAGATTTTTTTTTGTATTTCCCACAGAAGGTGTGAATACTTGTATACAGAGTAAAAAAAGTGTCAGTTTTCTCTCTGAAAATTATTAAAAAATGTCACATTGATCATACACTTAAAAAAATCATATATGTGTATATATATATATATATATATATATATATATATATATATATATATATATATATATATATATATATATATATATTAGGGGTGTCAAAATTTTTTCAGTGCACCGCTATGCAGACACACACCGTATCGGTTCAGTAATAATCATAACCGGTTATTATGTACTGACGTCATTTATCTCATATGCGCAATGTCGCCATAGCTTACTATGGCGAGGGAAGCGAGCATGAGAATTTACAATGCTCCAACTACTTCAAAACGCAGAAACAATGTGCACAATTTCACTGCGTGTTAGCTGGACAGTCTTTTACAGACACTATTTCCCAGACACTAAGCCCATATTTCACTGCGGTTGAAAGAATGAAAGTAAACTTTATTTATCTCTCTCAGTCTCTCACTGTGGCCCATTTGACCTGCTGGCTTGACTTTTCCTCTTCTCTCGGCTGTTACAGCGATACTTCTGGATGCAGACACGAGCGCATGTCTGCAGAGTGAGTTTTCTCCTCCGTGTCTATCATGAATCAGCTATGATCACCGCTGCTGTTTATGATTCGCACTCATCTGTGAAGAGTGCCAGTAAGAACCAATTGCAGCCCTTTCTCTTGAGCGTTTGACCAATCAAAGGGGTGTAAGAAAGAACATGCTAGACGGCTTAGCAAGCGAACGGGATATTTATATTTGTTTACTTGCTGTAAATGCTTGTGCTGTCAAAAAAGAACACTTTATGTATATGACTGTTTGTATTAAAAAGCTAAATTGTATTACAAATAGTATATAAATATAAATAGTTGTATACATTTTTATACAAGAATTGATGCTATGAAAAACATTTACAAATGTGTATGTTAAGCATCGTCAATGCACTGTGATGCACCGAGGTATCGAATTGAACCGAATCAATGGCATAATAATCGTAACCGAACCGTGAAACCAGTGTAGGTTCACACCTCTTATATATATATATATATATATATATATATATATATATATATATATATATATATATATATATATATATATATATATATATATAATTTTTTTTCAAACAAATAATGAGATTTTAGGTGTAGACATTAAGTTTAAATTTAAGTACTAGCAAAACTTCTATGCTTTGTAAAATACACACTGATGTCTATGAAAATATTACTTAAATATCTAATTATTTTTAAACAATTAAATAGTGTACTTTATTCAGGCAAATTATACACTGTTTTGGTGTTTTGGTTACCAGCAAGTTAACTCTATTCTTCTCCCAGTTAAACAGCTTTCATGTAATTTGGGAGAAACTGATGAATTAACATGTTGTAAATCCAGCGTTCTAATTTCTCCACTGCTGCAAAGACTAACTTGGTGGCACCCATCACCCACCAGAGATCATTGTCAAGCTGCTAGAAAAAAACTAAAATAATGGATTATTTTTACAGTCTAGGATATTTAGCAATTTTTTTTTTTTTTTCAGAAAAGAAACAAAACAGAATGTATAAATCATTGGGGCAGCAGTTTGTCTCATGATAAACTTGATGCGTTGCCATAAAAACTTTAAAGTGAAATGTTGTAATTAAAGGTCACAAAAAAAAAAAAAAGTCAGCAGAATTATGATGAATTTAGGTGTGGAAAAAAAAATTAAGGCATTTAATGTATTACAGTTGTGAACTGCATTACCTAGAGTCTTGTTTATACCTACAAATATTCAGCCGAATGTTCCTCAAAAAAACATCATTCTTCTACTTCAAGAAGTGAGCTAACAGGTTAAGGTGTCATGCTGAGTGTTTGAAACCTCTACTTTACACCAGTTCTACTTCTACAGAGCTAAACGCAACCCCGTAAACACCACAACGTATGATTTCAACACCATAAGGAGGCCAAGTTTGGAAGAAACGTTTACGACTATGGACTAGAAATAATAGCTGCTATTTCTGTCTCTGTGATGCTCCCGTGAGCTCTTGACAGGCTGCGCTCTTCTCTGAGTGGGCGCCAGGCTTAAAGAACACCTGTCACTCTGCCTCCTTTCTGACTCTGCACTCCGTGGCCTTTTCTACTTCATTTAGGGGTGTGCTTCCGTTCTGTGATTTGCAGTCACCTCAAACGCATGAGTCTTCCTGCTTGTTTATTCTTTGACAGTGGAGCAGAAGCCATTATCTTCACGTTCAAACTTTCGGTCATTTATAAATATGCTAAGCCCCATCTCTCGGCTGAAATAAAAGCGGCCATAAAAGCAAACTGGAATAGGCTGCACCATAAAGAATGTCAAATTGGATTTGGCATATCCAGCAGGGGAAGTTTGTTAGAACCCAAATGTCCAAGCTGAATGTTTCTCTGTGACAATCCGGCATCATTGAGTCATCAACACAGAACTCGGCCGATGGCAATTTATTTGATTGGGATCGATACACCCTCCAGCCGCTGCACTTATTTTCTTGTCGTCGATGGAGCTTGCCACACGGTGGGCTGATAAACAGCTAGCAGCTTTTAAAAACTGTTGCCTCTGAAGTCTATTTAGATGAGCAGTTATCTGTCTGCTAGACTTCATCACGAGTTGTTTAGTTCAGTGGTTCTCAACTGGAAGGTCATGACCTGAAAATGCGTTACAGGTCTGCTCTAGTGACAGGGATGGAATAGTAAAAGAAAATAATCACGTACTCAAAGGTAAGGCTAAGAGTGGTAAAACATCATTTCCATGTGTTAAGTAACTTTTATTTATTTATCAGTTGCTCTGCACTGAAAACCCTAATAAGTTGACTGAGCTAAATTAATTGAGTAAACTGGTTGCCTCAATTTAATTGAGTAATGGAGTCTCCCAAAACTTGCATGTATGATTTTATTTAACTTATCGGTTTTATAGATTATACTTAAATTGTTCAGTTCACCAAACTCTGTACTTAAGTAGATTATACTTGAATTTTTCAGTTCACCAAGTTTGGCAAACTGAATAAGGAAGCCCTTAGGCTGATCTTAAAGGCAAGGTTTACCAACTAGGACTTCACAATACAAACAGTTTGAAGTAGCTCCAAGGAACCATACTTTCCTCTACCACAACTGAATCTCTTCTTCATTCACCCACTCACCTATTATACATTCCAGGTGTCTGATCAGCACCCTCTAGTGCCCTGTAGTTCCATTAAAACAGTAATATATATATATATATATATATATATATATATATATATATATATATATATATATATATATATATATATATATATATATATATATATATACAGTATAAATATAATGTGTGTGTGTGTGTGTGTGTGTGTGTGTGTGTGTGTAGTTATATACTATAAAATATTTTAAAATAAATTTTAAATGAAAAATTAAGTAGCCATTTATTTACATTATGATGAATAAATATATCTGAAGCCATGTTTTCTGATTTAAAAAAAGATCTTGTACAAAAAAGGTTGCACAAATTAGAATTTAACAGTCAAGACTACATTTGTGAAAATTAATTATTTTTTTTTCAAAGGATTAATTATGATTTTGAGCTCACCACACTTGAAATCTTAAGTTTTTGCATTTTCATGGTACATAAGTTAAATTAACATATTTTTAAGTGATACCACCAAAATGCAAAATTTTAAGTTATGTTCAGTCAACTTTACTTAATTGTTTAAGTAAAGACAACATTAGGGTTTTCAGTGTGTCAAGGAAAGCAAAAAATATGCAGATCCGTACACACTGTACAAAACTATGTGTTAAATAACATATTTTCTATATTTTGCGATTCATAAGTGATTTTCACAGTGATGTTTGAGACCACTGGTTTCCTATCTGATCCGATACCAAGTAAAATGATGCCAAGTATTGACGATACCGATCGGAAACCGATAATTTGCCCAAAATTACTGTTTGGGAAATTAAAGAAACAAGTGGTGTACTTAAAAGTGTCAGTTTATGCTGAATACAAAACATATTACAGGTTATTCTTGTTTATTGTTTATTAATGAAGAATAATCATAGTGCTGTCGGTAGTGCTGTCGCATCACAGCAAGAAGGTCGCTGGTGAGAACCTCGGCTTGGCTAGGCTCAGTTGGCATTTCTGTGTGGAGTTTGCATGTTCTCCCTGCACTCGCGTGGGTTTCCTCGGGGTGCTCCGGTTTCCCCCACAGTCCAAAGACATGCGGTACAGGTGAATTGGACAGGCTAATTGTCCGTAATGTATAAGTGTGTGTATAAATGAGTGTGTGGATGTTTCCCAGAGATGGACTGGAAAGGCTGGAAGGGCATCTACTGCGTGAAAACATGCTGGATAAGTTGGGGGTTCATTCCGCTGTGGCGACCCCGGATTAATAAAGGGACTAAGCCAACAAGAAAATGAATGAATGAATGAATGAATGAATAATAATAAAAATAATAATAATAATACATTCATTCATTGTATTGTATTGTATTTCTGAGATCCATGAACTAAATTAATTATCTAAGTGTAATTCAAAGACTTAATCATAAAGACAGCCATGCATACTACTCACATTCTTAGTACACTCTCAGAAATAAATGTCTGTCACTAGGGAAGTAGCTTTACAAAAGGTACATATTTGTGCCCAAAGAGTCCACAGTGGTAACTAAAACGTGCATACTAGTACCCAAATGAACCTAAAAAGTATCTTTGAGGTAACATTATGTACCCTTTAGGTACAAATGTGTACCTTTTAAAAAGGTACTGCCCCAGTGATAGCTCCTTTACCTTTATTTCTGAGAGTGTACAGTATATAGATCATATTGTTTTAGATCAATTATTAAGTAAACTATTCACCACTAAATAGCCAATTTAGTAAGTAGTGATTACATACTCAGCTGTTATGCAATTTATGTGCCTTTGTTTGCCTTGATGTGTTAGAAAATATGGTCAAAACCATCATTGCCACCATAAAGGTTTACCTTTGAGTTAAACTAACTCATTAATGCATAAGTAAATGAGTCAGTTGATATAATTAATATGATTGATTGATTGATTGATTGATTGATTGATTGATTGATTGATTGATTGATCGATCATTTTAATTATGCACTTCAAAAGGCAGTCGTCACCCCTGCAGAAAAGGTCACTACAAATCCTCACGGCTAATAATACAACTGTCTGAAAAGTGCATACAAGGACTAGAGCAAGTGCTTGTATAATTGTACCTTATGTAAAGTTCTACCTTTAAAATATAAATATAGGATCTGAATCTAGACGTAAAACCAGATGAAAACCATAAACCAACATTGTACAGTCTTCTGCTGCCTGTGTGGCTTTAGCTGCCCTCCTTTTATTAGAAAAAAAAAAGCTGAGTTTAGTCGAAGCCAGCACTGGGGCTATTCCCAAAGTTAGACAATGCTTCAGAAACACCCAGAGCAAAGCAAGCAGCTTTTGAAGTGGATGCTGTTCTAATTTCATTCCAAAAGTGCCTGGCAACAAAAAAGAGAGCCGAAATTGAGTTCCGTAAGGGGACAAAGGTTTTGAATATGTGTGGAATAGCTGATAATGTTGTCATAATGAGGCACGGTTACGCTCTCTAACAGGATTAGGCACCGAAAAGCAAAACGCAGCATTTTCCAAGGTATAAAGTCAGGGCAGCAACAGAAAGTTCACCTTTTGATTTCATCTACTGCTCATCTTTTATCTCCTGGAGTGAAGACCTACTTTTTAAATATAAACATCACATTGCTGATTGATGTTGAAAGCGGCTAATTAAGTTAAGAGCAATTATTGATAATGAAAGCCTAATGATACATTATTTAAATCGAGTGGCACCTTATTCAATAGTTCTGATTGCGCAATGATGAGACAAGTGTCATTATGTCCCGAGGACTGGATGAATTTTACCAAATCAATTTTAAATTGAGACTGCTTTTTCCATAATTTTAGACCGTAAGTCCATTAAAAGCTGATTATTTTGCTCACATGTCTTACGTACATTCAAACTGAAAAGCTAAGAGAAGCAGGGAGTGGAGAATTCAAAGTCAAGGATTGCAAATTGTCTACAAGCTGGTCGGAGGCTGATTAGCTGCAGCAGCCATAAACTGTATGCTCTCTGAGAAGGTGCCAAGCTTGTTGATGCACATATGCATTATGCTTGATTAATCTGGGAATTGCTTTTCCCTCTATGGTTTAAAACAGGGCTGTCTGATAGACATACAAAAATAAGTTTTTCACTCTTTATTTCTTACTTTTGCCAAAAATAGACAAACAAATTCCATTCAGACCATTTGAATCAGTGAATATATAACTGGAGACTTCTTCTGATCAAATCAGTGAGTTCCAAATGAAATATACAGTGCATCCGGAAAGTTTTCATAGCTTTTCACTTTTTCCATTTTTTTTTTTTTTTATGTTACAGCCTTATTCAAAAATGGATTGAATTCATTTATTTCCTCAGAATTCTACACACACTATCCCATAATGACAATGTGAAAAAAGGTTTTTTATTCAGGATGTCTCAGTACATTGCTGCATTCATCTTTCCCACTATCCTGACTAGTCTTCCAGTTCCTGCTGCTGAAAAACATCCTCACAATAAGATGCTGCCACCACCATGCCTTATTGTAAGGATGGTATTAGCCTGGTGATGAGTGGTGTCTGGTTTTCTCCAAACGTAACACCTGGCATTCACTCCAAAGAGTTCAGTTTTAGTCTCATCAGACCAGAGACTTTTGTTTTTTTATGGTCTGAGAGTCCTTCAGATGTCTTTTGGCAAACTCCAGGTGGGGAGTGGCTTCTGTCAGGCAACTCCACCTGATAGGTGGATTGCTGCACAGATGGTTGTACTTCTGTAAATTTCTCCTCTCTCTACAGAAGAACAGAGTGACCATCAGGTTATTGATCACCCCCCTGACTAAGGCCCTTCTCCCCCGATCAATCAGTGTATGGCCAGCCAGCTTTAGGAAGAGTCCTGGTGGTTCCAAACATCTTCCACTTACGGATGATGGAGTCCACTGTGCTCATTGGAATTTTCAGAGCAGCAGACATTTTTCTGTAACCTTCCCCAGCCTTCTGCCTCAAGACAATCCTATCTTGGAGGTCTACAGACAGTTCCTCAGTATTCATGCTTGGTTTGTGCTTTGACATGCACTGTCGACCCTGGGACCTTATATAAACAGGTGTATGCCTTTTCAAATCATGTCCATCAACTAAATTTTCCACAGGTTAACTTCAATTAAGCTGCTGAAACATCTCAAGAATGATCAGTGGGAACAGAAAGTACCTGAGCTCAATTTAGAGCTTCATGGCAAAGGCTGTGAATACTGATGTACATGTGATTTTTCAGGTTTTGAATTTTAATAAATCTTAAAAAATCTTTTTTCACATTGTCATTATGGGGTGGGTATTGTGTTTTTTTTGAGGAATTTTGAGGAAATATTTAATCCATTTTGCAATAAGGCTGTAACAAAGAAATGTGGAAAAAGTGAAGCGCTATGAATACTTTCCGGATGCACTGTATCACCTTCCAAAGGGCACTTTGAAGTGAAAACAATCATGGCTGCCCTATTGTAGTAATGTTCTGAAGTGCTAAAAACTGGCTACTTCAAAGGGCCCATGAGAATGAAAGTGTTTAGGGGAACAACTGATGGACACATCAACTGATGGACACATCAGGCCCACATGATCCTTTGCTCAAGAAAGTTGCATTAGTGTCAAATCTGTGTATCCCATTTACAAAGGCTCATCACTAATGCCTTCAAAGATATCACTCGAAAAGGTAGACACGTTAAAGGCATTAGGGCATAGGGATGAGCAAATGGAACCCTGGAAGATGAAATAGGCAAAACCTTCCAAATAGAATGTGCTGCTAGTCACACTTTTAAAATGTATTAATTATTCAGCAAATAAGCACTTCAACAGTTGCCTATAGTTCCGTATAGACAGCAGTTATTTGAATGACTATGAGTAAAACTGTGCAGCATTTGTAGTTGCTGATGTGGAGACTTGTTTAATTGAATGAATAAGCTTCCCTTCACCCTCAGTGGCTGATTACTATCTAATTATCAAATTAAGTCACTGTCAGATGAACAGGATTTTTCAGAAATATCCCCAAGACTAAAAGGCCAACAGAATTATACAATTAATCTTAAGTTTATGGACCCCAATAAAAATTGCCATGCAAAACGATGCTATCTCTATCTCTTTTTAAAATCAGTTCACTTCCCACTTACTGAAAGGTTAATTTATTTTTCAATCAATCAATCAATCAATCAATTAATTAATCAATCAATCAATCAATCAATCAATCAATCAATCAATCAATCAATCAATCAATCAATCAATCAATCAATCAATCAATCAATCAATCAATTAATCAATCAATCAATCAAACAATCAATCAATCAATCAATCAAAAACAAATAACTTCAAAATCCTTGCACATTTAAAAACAACCAGTTATTGAAACAAGTATTAATGAATTATTATTATTATTCATTCATTCATTCATTTTCTTTTCGGCTCAGTCCTTTTATTAATCCTAAATTAAGCGGATTCCCTTCCAGCTGCAAACCATCTCTGGGAAACATCCTCACACACTCATTCGTACTCATACAACCGAAACCGAAGCACCCGGAGGAAACCCACACGAACGCAGGGAGAACATGCAAACTCCACACAGAAACGCCAACTGACCCAGCCGAGGCTCGAACCAGCAGTTTGCTACCACTTGTAGTAGTAGTAGTAGTAGTATTTTTATTATTATTATTATTATTATGGGCAGCATGAAGCACAGGAATTAAGCCAAAAAGAAAATTATTATTATTATTATTATTATTATCAGTAGAGGCGCAAGCTTAATTGGCGGTCTAGGCAGCTTTGCTGCCCTCACAGTGTTCGTGTTGCTCTTTTACAGACGAAAGTGTAGGTTGGTGGTGTGTCGCGGACAAAAGTGAAATGCAGGGGGGGAAGTTGGGTATAGCGGACGAAAGGGAATAGCGGGTAAGGTGTATGTAAGGGGGATGTGTCGAGGATGAAAGTGAAGTCCGGTGGTCGGAAGGGGGTTGGTAGAGGGTTTGTCTCCAGGGTTGTCGCCCACATTGCCCATGCCTAAATCCACCACTGATTAATACTATTATTATTGTAATTATTATTATTATTATTATTATTATTAGTAGTAGTTGTAGTAGTAGTAGTAGAAGAAGAAAGTAAAAGAAATGACCTGCACATAAAAGTCAAACTTTACTTTCTAAAATCCTTTGTTTTTTTTACAAATTCTCAAGAAAAGAATAACTTTTAAATGGAAACCTGGCAAAGATGAAGCTCAAACATTATTATGCGGATACTTTGCATGAGAAAGTCCCATCCATCAATTTCGGTTTGTGTCATAAACCAAAACTTTTTTTGTAGGAAAAGTTGGGCTTCCTGGAGGAAAGAGCGCGGTATTAAGTTCGGTATAATTTGTCTTCATCAGATTCATGCAAGACAGTGAGCTTTTAGCAGCTGCAGATGGGAAACTCTCTCCTGAACTAGCTGATGTTTGAGTCAAGATAATCACGCACTTCAGTTCTCAAGTAATGATTCAGAACTGGTTTTATTTTATTTATTTATTGTTTATTATTTTTTTATTATTATTCTCTCTAAGATCTCATATATGTTTATGGGCAAAGCATCTAAAGCAAGCACAGCAGGTGGTTTATATTCTTCACACTTCTGTTTGAATTGCCATGGTTCCATGGTCTCATAAATTGTTTATATATGTGATGTAGCTGTTATGTTCTCTTTTCCTTTACGTTGTGAAGGGCATTAATATTTCATTAAGCTTTTAGGTTTGTGTCAGGGGATCACGATTCACACTTTTTTACTAACATGAACATTGTAGGTTTGACAACTGGGCCTTTTAGCTGAGAATAACTAATGAGTATTCCGCCTCGGATTTTCATAAACTAAAGGGATAGTTTCTTACTAAAATAAAATAAACCAATTCAGGCTTTGTTTACTTACTCTGTTTTCCAAGCCCATACGACTTTATGTGGAACAAAAAAAGATAAACTTTGTAGATTCGACTCGCTGCTTTTTTTTTTTTCCAGTTAAAAAAAGTGGAGACTGAAGCTTCAAAAAGGTGGCAAATGGCTTGTTCTTTTGCGCTTTAAATGCATTTGTAAGTTAATTGTTAGGATTGGTAAACTGGATAATTTCAGACGAAATATGTTTTAAAATGATAGAAAAATGTTAATTTGAGAATCTAAGTTGAAGTTAGAAATGTATTTGTGGTCATACTTTATTTTGATGGTCCGTTTGTTGAATTTAAGTTACATTGCATCTATATGTCAACTAATTAATAGGCATAATAGGCATTACTCTATAATAATGCAAGCTTTTGAATTTATTTTACACCAATAAATTATTTCAAATAGTCATTAAGTGTGTCCGATTTAAGGATTAAAATAACCAGAGGCTCTAAAAAAATAAATAAATAAAGGTATTTATCATCCTCTTGTGGGTTTATTAATACACTTTATTATAGTATGGCTCAAAAACACTAATGTTTACTATAAATTACTAGTTTTTGGTCACTTAATTTGATGGTCTGTTTGATGAATTTAAGTTACACTGCATCTGCATTCCAACTGATTCTCATTAGATTATGAGTAGACTGTTAGGTTGGGGTTAGGGTTAGTGTAAGTTAACATGTACTTGCAAAGTTTCTTATATTTGGTTAATTGTCTGTATAGCAGCAGTATCAACAGATATTAAGCAGACAGTCTACTCGTACTCAAATGGACCATAAAAATAAAGTGTTACCATATTTGTTTCTTGATATGATCACACTGTAGTTGAATGATTAAAATGTGGCAGTTACAAGAATATTGTGCTGTCCATGAGTTGAGTATATAATCAATAGGACTATACAAACCATTAAAGACAGCTTCATCATCTGTTTGTATGCCTCTATAAAAACTGGCCTTGAAGGACTGCCTTTTGAGCAACCAGAAGGAATCATTTTATTCTGTATTTTAATGCTAACGAATTTATATATATATATATATATATATATATATATATATATATATATATATATATGTACACTCACCGGCCACTTTATTAAGTACACCTTACTATTACCGGCTTGGAGCAAGGCATTTGCGCCCACAGAATTGCCGCTTACTGGATATTTTCACTTTTTCTGACTGTTCTCTCTAAACCCTAGAGATGGTTGTGCGTGAAAATCCCAGTAAACCAGCAGTTTCTGAAACCTCATACCGGCCCATCTGGTACTGATAACCATGCCACGTCGTGGCATGCCATGCCATGCCAGATCGTCTCGAACATGCCTACATGCCTAAATGCATTGAGTTGCTGCCATGTCATTGGCTGATTGGAAATTTGTTTTAACAAGCAGTTGGACAGGTGTACCTAATGAAGGGGCGGGTGAGTGTATATATGTAATGTATTTGTTAACACTTTTTTACTAAACTAACATAAATACTTATATAATTATACACTATATATATATATATATATATATATATATATATATATATATATATATATATATATATATATATGTATGTTTATATAATCTTAGGATGAGTTAACAGTACTATTCCATCATAGAAAGTCAAACTGATTTGCAAAGCGATGAGGTTGAATAAATAATGACCAAATTTTCTTTCTTCCTCTTTTTTTTGTTCTTTTTTTGGTGAACTTTTAACTTTTAAATGATCGTTCTGATGCACAAGGTGTTGAACAATAACTCCAATTTGATTCATTGCGGTTATTTTGAGGAAAATTGGAAAACTAATGGGCTTCCGGAATTTTTAAATGACGTGATAAATGGACGCTTGATTGTTACAAAGTGTCTCCTGTAGAGATATTCTTCATACTTTCTCTCTGAACAATATCAGTATGCCTCTGTGTCACGTTAAAGCTTGTGCTAGTGCTGAAACCAGATAGAAAGGTCACTTCGCCCTTAAGTTACAGTATTAGAATTGGATTTTCCCATGTTGGAGCTTTTGTTAGGAGTTCTGTACCATGTTAGAGGAAGGTCAAACATTGGTTCTTGGCTGATTACACCATGACTGTGCCATTAATCACGACTGCACCCGGCAGTGAAGTCCTATAGTTCAGAGAAGCACTGAGACAGAACCGAACTGTGGAGGACAGCGATGGAAGGGCAGCTCAGATTTTTTTTCTGATTGACAGATGGAACAATGCAGCAGATGCTGGCAGCAGTTTAGAGTTAAACATCACATGGATGGAGGAAGCTGTGAGTAGCAAACTAAAGTGACAGCCACTATTCATAGTTACACACACATAGTGTTTTCTTTCAAAATGTTCTAATTTTCATATTTATTCAAATTTTTGGTTAAAATTTTTGTTAAATGTTCTAATTTTCAAAAACATCATCAACAACAAAATAATAATACTGCAAATCAAGAGCAAGCCCAGATCATAGACTGTAAAAAGAAGTATTGACGTAGCATCTGTGGTCACCCCTGGTTTTTTCTTCTCTTTATAGTTTAATTTACTTACATATTATTTTCTTTTACCTGCCATAATGTCAGCATCTTAACTGATTTGGTAGGCTTTTGATTGTAAAATGTTGAGTTTATACGAAAAAATGTTATTAACAAATCAAAATGAATCTTCAAGTCATTGCGCCAACCACGCATTACTACAGGGTAATTACAAACGGGCAAAGAGGCGGGGCATGGGCGGAGTTTGAGATGCCTGATTGCATTTTGATTAGATTGATTTTGTTTTGGGTGAAATGCTAAGCTGTGTGTTCACACTGACTTTCGCTCTTGCCACCCTGTCGAAAACGTTGTTGAATTCCCAACTCCACTGACGAGAGTGTCTAAATTTGCTACACTGATCTCATATTTAAAGCGGCTGTTGAAGCATAGCAGCAAATCAGTTACAGTCTCACATAATAAACAGGCTTCCTAGCATGAAAACGAAGCATGCTTTTTATCAAACTCATTTAACTATGGAAGATCAAGTTGTTGTGTATGATGTGGCTTTGCTCTACTTATTCGATGTGTCCATATGTCTGAAATATTCTAAAGCAGCAATACTGTTTGATACTGTCATTAGTTGCCATGACTTTCCTGCAGTTTTTGGAAAAAAATACATATATCTTGACCAAGCAGCAACCTCCCGCTCTACCTCGTGAAATTAGCAAGGAAGTAAATAAACCTTCTTCCTAAATGAATTAAATTAATTTATTTCCTCAAAATTCTACACGCAATACCCCATAATGACAATGTGAAAAAGATTTACAGTGAAGCATGGTGTTGGCAGCATCATGCTGTGGGGATGTTTTTCAGCAGCAGGAACAGGAAGACTAGTCAGGATAGAGGGAAAGATGAATGAAGCAGTGTACAGAGACATCCTGAATGAAAACCTGCTTCAGAGTGCTCTTTACCTCAGACTGGGGCGATGGTTCATCTTCCAGCAGAACAATGACCCAAAGCACACCGCCAACATATTAATGGAGTGGCTTTACAACAACTCTGTAAATGTCCTTGAGTAGCCCAGCCAAAGCCCAGACCTAAATCCAACTGAACATCTCTGAAAAGATCTGAAAATGGCTGTATACCGTCGCTTTCCATCCAACCCGATAGAGCTTGAGAGGTACTGCAAAGAGGAAAGAGGAAATTGCCAAAGACAGGTGTGCCAAGCTTGTGGCATCATATTCAAAAAGACTTGAGGCTGTAATTGCAGCCAAAGGTGCATCAACAAAGTATTGAGCAAAGGCTGTGAATACTTATGCACATGTGATTTTTCAGCTTTTTTTATTTTCAATCAATTTTACAACAATTTCAAGAATCTTTTTTTCACATTGTCATTATGGGGTATTGTGTGTAGAAAAAAAAAACATGAATTTAATCCATTTTAGATTAAAGCTGTAGCATAAATATGTGGAAAAAAAGTGAAGCTCTATGAATACTTTCCGGATGCAATGTAAATATCAGTGCAATTATAGGCTGCTGCTCGTATTTAAAGGCATAGTTAACCCAAAAAATATGGCTTCCACTTGCTCTAAGCTTTTTATTTTTTTCTTTGAGGTGTGTTGGAAACTGGTTTATTCCTACTATGAAAATCTATGGTCAGATCCCACTGGTATAGTTCAGAGAAGCACTGAGACTGAGATGAACTCTGAAGGAAAGCACTGGAGGGCAGCTCAGTTTCATTCTGATTGACAGCTGAAACAACACAACAGATGCTGGCAGCAGTTTAGAGTTAAAACATCACATGGAGTGAGGAAGTTTTGGATAGTACACTAAAGTGACAGACAGTGTGTATCTTTCAAAAATGCTCTCCATCCACCCTGGCATTTCTAATTTTTTTCAGAGGCTTCTTGTCCACACAGAAACACAGAAAAACAAATAAAACACTCCTATTATTATTATTATTCATTCATTTTATTGTCGGCTTAGTCCCGTTATTAATCCGGGGTCGCCAGAAAGGAATGAACTTATCCAACTTATCCAGCAAGTTTCTACACAACCCATATTTGGGAAACACACACACATTCAATGCGGACAATTTAGCCTACCCAATTCACCGGTACCGCATGTCTTTGGACTGTGGAGGAAACCGGAGCACCCGAGGAAACCCACGAGAACACAGGGAGAACATGCAAACTCCACACAGAAACGCGAACTGAGCCGAGGTTCGAACCAGCGACCCAGCGACCTTCTTACTGTGAGGCAACATCACTATCTACGACGCCACTGCTTCTCCCTATTATTATTATTATTATTATTATTATTATTATTATTATTATTATTATTATTATTATTATTATTATTATCATCATTGCTGTTGTTGTTGTTGTTGTTGTATAACAGTATACTGCTTATATTAATTACTGTTTGGATTTTTATATACCTTTTAAATTATTAGTTATACATATAAAATGATGAAACAAAATGACATGACTAAAAATGCATTAAAAATATAAAATGACTAGGAATGCTTCAGAAGTGTTGAGTAGTATTAGTTTGCCTTTTATCTCAACATTATTAAGATAAATTAAGCTAACATAAAGCATCAATTTTTACCTTTGTGAATTACTTCGCCCACATACAGTGACAGAGGACACTCTACAGTTTGAGAAATATTGCAGCTCTTGAACGACATAATGTACTATTGAGGCTTTTTTAAATGAGAAGGTAGTTGTGTAGATTGCAATGATCCAGTTTATTTATAAGGATAGTGCCTATTTTAAAATATTCATAATTTTTGAGAGACACCGTGTTGGCGGTCATTAGCCGCCATTGAGCAGAGCAAAAATGCCTGATGTAGTGAATCCACAAGATGGCGACAGAGACAACAAAAACAGCGTAATTTCTAACTAAAGCTGATCAAATCATTATTGAACAGGCAAGTCACATTTTAAGTCAATCTCTCTCTCTTGTTGTAATGCTTTATTTTTACCATATAATTGTAGTGTGTTGCCTGTGAGATGAAACTCACATATTAGGAATGTATGTAATTTGTGTTGGCCACTTTGTAAATCCCTGAGTTACTTTTTCTTGGTCATCTGTTTGTTTCTAATGTCCTGTTACTGCAGACTAGTTCAGTGAAAATAAAGAAAGAAGAAATCCCTGCATGTGTTTAGTTTTTTCCTTATTGCAAACACAAGAGCAATCTGGTATAATTTTGGGCATAATTATTGTGATCTCCCGATGAGGAATACAGAGAAATCTCAGTAGACTGATGGCACTTCAATGCGTTTAGTTTTATAATCTTAAAATGTGAGCAAAATCACCTGTTTTGTCATCAATTTAGACATTACGCTAGAGAATCATTCAAATACAAGCTCTAAAGTGTTCACAATTTTTTTTAAATTAAACTTTAATGCATCCCTTGCTTTTGTTCATATCTCGTACAGTTTTATTTAGTTTTTTTAGTTAAGTTTATTTAAATACTAATGACAACAGAACATGAGTTACTCTACAAAAATAGTTTTATTATGGCAAGAATAAAAGCAAAAATAAAAGTACACTTACTAAAAAATGCAAATTTATTATTATTTTTTTTTTTTTGATTTAGCCCGCTCCACAATTCAATTACTGTCTGGCTAGTTTCTGTCTTATACTTATGCTAAAAAGGCAATAATGGACCGACATTCCTGACCATTATCGCCAATAAAGCCAAGAAAAACAGGCCATCAGTATATTGCAAACAGACAGGTTTAAATATTCCTTTTCATTTATCAAAGAAATAATTTGTTCCCTGATTATAGTTTTGTAACTATTAAATTGTTTTAAATTCCAATTGTTTGGTCAAATTTTTCAAAAAAATCAAGTGCTTTGAAACCGAAATAATAATAATAAACACAATTATAATTATTATTATTAACAAATAAACATAATTACATACAATTTCCATAAACTTTTTTCTACTCTGGAGTCAATGATCATTAGTTACCAATGTTCTTCAAAATATATTTTGTGTGTGTGTTCAGCAGGTAGCAAAAGCACATGCTGCATATTTTAAACCACAACAGAAATTAAACCAAATAAATTTACATTTTTTTAACTGTTGGTTAGTGCCTTGCTTAATTTTAATGTATGAAAAACATAAAAGGGGCTTTAATGTTGTATCAAATGCTTCTGGCATGACATTACTCTCTTTCAAAAGACATCTATTTAGCTAAAAGCTAACACAATGCTACTGCTTATCTGGAGTGTTTCATCGTTAGCCAACTATGGTTTGCAATTATTGCAATTTTTAAATGTATAGACTAGAAAGAACATCTTCAAAAAGCGCAACATTCACAACCATAGAAAAGAAAATGCCTATTGAAATGGATTTGAATAATTGTAGATACAGGCAAGAGAATACTTCAACGAGACGTGACTGTAAGATCTTCTGAGAGGAAAAACGGCTGCTTTTAGATGAGTAGACAACATAGAGAAGCTACGTCCAGTCGCATTCATTAGGACATGGCAGTCACTCAAACAGAGATGTCACTGCTTGGCATCTGTTGTCGTTTGTGTCTTCCATCCTCGGACCACCCTGTGGGAGCAGTGACAGGTCCCTGACAGCATGAGAAGACAGAAAATAAGTGCAGTGTCGGTTTTTAAGAGAGCAGCGGTGCATGAAAAGCGGTTTTAACCTTCCCTTTGAAACTCAAAGAATAGCACTTGAAGACTCCGAGGCACAAGTTGCTTTTTATGTTGAGAAAAAAGAGATATTTCTATCCCATCTACAGTATTAAAGCGGTGACTGTACTGAAGTGCGTACGAAGGAGCTATTGGGAATAATAAAAAAAGCTTTTAAGCATAAAGCATATGAGTATCACATCATATATTTTGGAACATATCCTGACTTGACAGTTTTCTTTTTTTTATGTCATTTGTGAGAGTAAACTTGTGAATCACAAGGGAAGAATTAAAACATAAAATGTTTATACCAAATGCTGACAATAAGCAGCCATAACAAAAACAAGGAATTTACAACCAAGTTAATACCAATAAAAAAAAAATAAAAAATTCAGGGTAATCATGAATAAACAACTTTAAAATTCATTATTCACATGTAGTCAGTGCATTTTCCTCTGATTGGTTAACCAAATGCCCTCCTTTGTGGAACTAAATTGATATGTTCTTTCATTTGAGCCACACACAGTTACCAGGAGTAGATTCCTTCTGTATGAATAAAATACATAAAAACTTAAATTAGCAGTGTTTTTAGACATTTGTCATTAAAATAACATCATAATTTGCTGCCAAATATCAAGCTGTGGCTAAATATCAACTTCGATATTAACAGCCCTTGGAGTAAGTTTTTATATAGTATTTATCTTTGCCATGATGACAGTAAATAATATTTTACTAGATATTTTTCAAGACACTTCTATACAAATTAAAGTGACATTTAAAGGCTTAACTAGGTTAACTAGGCATGTTAGGATAATTAGGCAAGTTATTGTATAATGCTGGTTTGTTCTGTAGACAATCGAAAACAAATATAGCTTAAAGGGGCTAATCATTTTGACCTTAAAATTGTTCTTTAAAAAAAAAAAACTGCTTTTATTCTGGTCAAAATAAAACAAATAAGACTTTCTCCAGAAAAAAAATATTTAAAAAAATTATCAGACATATACTATGAAATTTTCTTACTCTGTTCAACATCATTTGGGAAATGTTTAATATATATATATATATATATATATATATATATATATATATATATATATATATATATATATATATATATATATATATATATATATATATATATATATATATGTTTGAAGTCAGAATTATTAGCCCCCTTGGAAATTTTTTCTTTTTTTTTTTTAAATATTTCCCTCGTTATTTTTAGCAGAGCAAGGAAATTATCACAGTATGTATGATTGCATGATAAAAAAAATTTTGTTCTAGAGAAAGTCTTATTATTTTTTTTTTAGCTACAATAAAAGTAGTTTTAAATTTTTTAATTACATTTTTAAGGACAAAACTCTTTGCCCCTTTAAGGTATTTTTTTCGATAGTCTACAGTACAAATCACCATTATACAATAACTTGCCTAATAAACCTAACCTGCAGTTAACCTAATTAAGCCTTTTAATGTCACTTTAAGCTGTATAGAGGTGTCTTGAAAAATATCTAGTAAAATATTATTTACTGTCATCATGGCAAATATAAAATAAATCAGTTATTAAAAATTAGTTATTAAAAATATTATGTTTAGAAATGTGTTTAAAAAATCTGCTCTCCGTTAAACAGAAATAGGGAAAAATAAATAAACAGAGGGGCTAATAATTCAGTGAGGCTAATAATTCTGACTTCAACTGTATAAATATTTTTTTTCCCAACTTATGCACAACAATTTGTTGATTATTTCTTACATATACTATTGTTATGGTCATATTGATATATAGTTGGCATTGTATTGGATTCATCTAAATGTAAAATGCAACACCAAGAGCTCATTTTTGCAACATCAAGGGTTTTTCTCAGGTTAGCAAATGTAGTTATTGCCCATACAATAAAAACCAGCAACATTTAAAAAATTACTCAAACATTATTGAATTAGACATATTCAGATATTTCATATGCAAACTTTCCTCCAGTGAATATTGGCAGCCTGTTCAGACGTAATTCTCTTGATTTTAAATAGCTGTTGAAATTTCAAAAAACACATTGCAGTGGTGATATTTTTAATCTTAAATTTAATTTTAACGTGTCATATACAATAATTATGGTTTACCATCAGAGTCATCATGTCCATTCAAATGAAGGTGGCTAAATGTTCTCAATACTTTCTTCCATTCACATACATTAAAAAAACACACTGAAAAATATGTGAGTTCTATGAGCAGACTAATTTATTTAAACAGGTGTTTGCTTTTTTCTTTATAGAATTATTTAAAAAGTCTATGATCTGCAAAATGCTTAAATGTAGTAATATGATGCCATTAGTGTGGCGGTGTCCATTGCTTATAATAAAATGAGTTTGTTTATATTGTATCAATTAATATACAAATTTAATAAAAAAATTGTGAAACTGCAGACATATGCATTCTTAATTTTTACAGAGAAAATTATAAAAATAAGAATTTTCAAGTAGCTTACTTTTCAATTAGCTGTATACAAAATAATGTAACCCACTGGTCTTACTGCACCCAACCCGATTTGAGCAGGGATCAAACCGGCAATTCTTTGCATGGGAGTCAGTTGCTCTAACAAGGAGGCTAAAGACCACTGATTTTAGCGTCTGTTGCTACAGCACCTTTTGAGGTCAGAAAAGTGAGGTTTACCCGCATAGTACTTTGCTAACTGGCCTGCATTACACTCACTTTCCTAAACCTCATTCCCATCCCGGACGAGCCCACACATGTAACCCACCAGTCCAACTTCACCCAACCCAGTCTCAGGTTGGATCAAACTGGCGATTCTTTGCATGGGAGTCAGTTGCTTTTACAAGGAGACTAAAGACCATGGCCTTTAGCATCTGTCACAAGAGCACCTTTCGAGGTCAGATGAGTGAGGTTTACCTCCATAGCACTTCGCTAGCTGGCCTCTGTTACAAGAGTATTGTTTTAACTGCAAATATGAAAAGTCTTATTTTATGGAATCGCAATCTGCATGATAACTTCGGTCATTTCAAATTTATAGTCCAACGACGCATATGGCTACTACAAAGGGAGCTTTGTTGTGGTTATGACCCTCTTGAAGTTTCAGCAGTGCTGTAAAACAATCTTATAAAAGCTGCATGATAGCACTGTCTCCACACACCACCAGTGGGGTTCATTAACGTGACCTTCCAGTGCATTCATTCATTTTTATTTTCTCCCTCACTTCACGCTTGTTTATTTGTTTTCCGATCCATTAGGTCGGCGGCAGGGACGGCATCTATTTTTGCCTTTATTTCTCCATCTTTGCTGTATATGGTCCTTAGAGAGAGGAATTATACATTAACCGGAAGTTTTCCCCGTGTTGCCTCGACCCTTGCAACTCATCACATCAAAGCAGAGAAGCACAAAGAGCCATTGATATGTGATCGTTATGATTCGTAGAGAGTGCGCTCATCTAATGTGGGCGTATTGCCCACTTCACTCACTGTAGAGTCTGATCTCTGCCAAACACAGAGGCACCATTGATGGTCTCTATGTTCACGTGGAAGTTGTCGAAGCACCAAGGTAAAAAAAAAAAAATTACAAGTGGATTTTTTTTGTGAGTGTAATTGACATTTACAGCAGGAGATTTAATCAAACTGATGAAAGGGATTCAATAAAATTGATCACAGATATTTAGTGTGTGATATTTGGGTGCAGCTGTATGGATAGTGAGCAAACAGCAACAATTGTTTGTAAGGCCTAATCCCAATTCTAATTCTTTTGTACCCCTACCCCTTCCCCTTGGGCCTTAAAAGTGAGTGTGAATGGGAAGGGCTCCAAATTGACCCCTAATGCTGCGTTCACACCCGACATAAAAGAAGCGTCAAGTGCAAGTGATTTACAGGTTGTCAAAGCAAAGGCATGAACAGACATCCTGTGGTATGATACGCGCAAATGGCGCAGCATGATTGACGAGAAATGCGCGAATGGTGTGACACGAATTGAGAATTTTGCGCATTTGAAGTGGTTAGCGTGCAAATTGCTCGAGTTCGAAATTTTGAAATTCAACGGACATTCGCACCGCGTAACCAATCAGAAGCCTGCTCTTGTGGGGGCGTGATTTTGACGTAGCGCCTGTTGTTTGCCTACACTTGTTTGCCTCGGCTCAGTCAGAAGCATCGCTGAAAGCCTCTGTCATGCAAGATAAGCTTTTGGAGGAGTTCATGAGCTCACAGAGCTGGGTGCACCTCTGAAAGGATCTAGTCGACTCCGGCACTGCTCCAGATGTATCGATGCTGTTATTCAGTGTTCATAAAACAAATAAACAAATTCGCGTCTGTTCTGAGGTAAATTAGACATGCGAATGAAGAGGATTCTGACGCGCAAATGAAGCGAGTAACTTAAAAGCGTCTATTTACATGTGAATAGTGCGATTTATCTGGTGTGAACACAGCTTAAGAAAAGGGACACCACTACAGCACCTGCAGACATCCTCATATGTCATCGCAATCTCTTGCTTTATATGAGAATGAGGTAGTTCTAGTTGTGTTAATTTTTTGCTATTTATCTTTAAGATATCATTGAAAGCATTTATTATGTTATCATAACAAACTAATGTGGCAATAAGATCATAACTATACTGTGCATTTACACAGTGGCCATATTCATCTATGCAAACACACCAAAAACAACATTAACATTATAGCACAAACTGTTAAAAGGTCATTCGCAGCCACTAGACTTCTCTGACAGGGTATTTGAGTGTCATCGAATGTCAGAATGTTGTGGGACTGCTGTACAGGACTTTACTAGGATAATAACTGTACAGTTATTATTATTTTGGATTATAAATAGCAAAATTTAGCGTTTTTTTTATTTTAACGTATTTTAAGCTTTACTGCCGTCAGTCTACCTACCCCTACCATACTTACTGGCCATCTACCCCTTCCCCATAGCCCTATAGCTTCAAGCTAAAGAAAATTGGGACACCCCTACCCCTTTAACAGGAATGTGCAAAATGAGGGGTAGGGCTAAGGGGTAGATTTCAATTTGGACCCACTTTATATATACTGGAATAAATGATTCATTGTATATACTAAAACAAAAAAAACAAAAAAGGCTGAATTTAACAACCCAGGCTCATTCTGAAAACTTACCTCTATATACATTTCTTGAGACTGCGAAATACGTCCTTTTTGAGAGGCCACTGTGCACACTTTTTCAGATCTCCAATTTCATCACGCGAGTGCCTTTCACGCCTGCTGTTCTCACATAAACCCACCAGAGGCCACTGTTGACTGACTGTTTGACTGACTCACTGACTGACTGACTGATCAATCGACTGACCCAACCTCCTCTTTCCCTAAACCCAACCAGATTTATCATTTGTGATTGGGCCTAAACTGCATTAATAATTCAGTAACAAATATTACATATGTAATTACATACTAATTATATGTTTTAGAATGAGCCTGGGTTGTTGCTGTCTCTGCAACTTTCAATAATTTTGGTTTAATCATACAATCAATACAATGTCTACTTGAAGGTATCTATCACTTTGATTAAACCTGTATTTTCCTTTAGGAACTCAAAAGATTAGATTACACCCTGGTCAAAAAGAGTGTAATAGTTAGAAATTCCTAACCATTTGAAATCTGAAATCAGCATCGAAGGCACACCATCATAATATTCTTGATGCATCTTCCTTCCAAACTACATATTTTCTTTGTTTGATGCCAGATTTTGAATTGTATATTAATCCATGGGTTTTTTTTATTTTTTTTTATTGATTTTGATTCTTACAAGTGAAGAGATTTTATTGTGCAAAACGTTATTTCCTTCAGATTTAAATGTTTCCTACTCTATATTTTTAATTTTTATTATTAAAATTGTTTTTTTTTATTTTATATGTACTTGCTCCTCAGTGACTCAACTTTCTTGGTTTGAACAGTAGGTACAGTTGTACTCTGTTTTATTTGCAAAGCATTGATAATGTTTAGAATGCCTTTATTAGAAATTAGATTAAGTGAAATTCCGAATTCAAAACTGTGTGTGGAGTTATAATTCATCTTCACAAGGGTGCATGACTTTAACCCACAAAAACACAAAATGAACAGTGTAAAATCAATTGCAAATGCTTATACAGCTCGAAGCAAAATCTTCTCTTTAGATCAGTGTTTGGTTTCGTTCAGATGAATTGGATGATGTTGACAAGTCCTCACCCAGCAGGCCACTCTCTCCTCCATTCATAACTGCTGTGGTCCAGCCGCGCGACACTGATTGCGTGACACACGACTCTGCTGGAAAGCGAGAACTAATTATCCAAGGAAGCAAAACGTTTTCTCTGTATTCTGAAATTCTGTCAACGGTGTGTCACACGCTTTACTCTCTGTCAGTTTACTCAGAGGGACTCGTAAATTTCATAAACCATGTCACCTTTTCTATGCCGCTTTTGGGATTGGCTTTTGATTTGTTCCGTAGGAAATCTGAACGATGTTTGTCTTTTGTTTTCATCCGCCATGACTTTTGACATTTTCACATTCAATGGACATCAAAACAAGGATGTTTGCTCACTGTCCGTGCCCGAACATGGCAAAACAAAGCCTGTGAGTGATCTCCCGAAGGTTTGCGAACACGTGTGGACAAGGAAATGTCACTCCTCTCAAGCGTCGATCAAAGATGAGAGGACGATGACACATGAAGGCATAATAATAAAGACGAGATAGAGCGAGAACAACGCCTGCACCCTATTCATGGCACCCCGACATCCTGGCCTTCTATCCCACAATCCATCACTGTGTCACTGACTGGGCCACCCGGTACAGTGACAAATCTGCCTGTCAGAAGTACAGGGTCTGTCTTGACAGGCTGGCATTTTAACTACAAAGATTAATTTTGAAACTTACCAGCTCTTTCTCCCAGACAACATCTCTATGATTAATATAACAAGAAAAAGCTCATGACCCCTATATGCTTTCATTTTGTAAGAGCGTGAAGACTTTAGATGTTGTGAAACATCGATAAAAAAGCAAAACACTAGCAGAAGATGTGCTAGAAGGGTGTTGTTTACAGTCATAATAAGTTCAGCTGTCGATCTACTTTGAAGATAAACTCTGTTGCCTTTCATCATTCATGAGTTTATAGGAATTGCTCTAAACCTATCAGTATCTTAACCACCTAGAAAGAAAGAAAAAACAAAACAATGTATTACGTTTTTATCTTTTCTTTCGTATTTATTTATTGCTTGCCTTGAGTTTCTTTTTTACATTATCTACTTGTTTACTTCAATAACAGCTTCCAAACTTTTGCTAACGTTCAATTTGGACTACTTTATATACACTGCTCATTCTGAAAACGTTTCTAGAGACTGCAAAATACGTCCTAGGTCCTTTTTTGTTTTCACAAATCCATGAGAGGCCGCTGTGAACACTTTTTCAGATCTCAAATTTCTCTCACGAGTGCCATTCACGCCTGCTGTTCTCGCATAAACCCACCAGAGGCAGCCGTTTTCAGATTTTACCACATTCACACCCTGCTATTTACTTGTTTATTTTATTTTTTGGTTTCTGCTTTTGTTTTACCTGCTTTCTGGAACCGTTTTTCACTGAACTCGAACCCTTTGGAGTTGTGGTCAACTGCTCTTTGCATCTCAAGTTTATCGACATACATGGCTAGCTATGGGACAAACTGGTAAAAGCGTGAAAGCAGTTCATACGGAGGTAAATGGTCAGCTGGTAAGCGCGAAAAGGAATGGCGTCACACCACCCGGCAGCGTTCGTTTAAAAAATGAAATGCAGCCATAGGTACCTACATAATTTGCAGTCTCCAGAAATGCATATAGGACTATGTTTTCAGAATTAGACTATGTTGGAATTAAAAAAAAATAATAATAATAAAATAAATAAATAAATAAATAAGTTGAACATAACTAAATTTTACTTTTTTTTTTGTTAAATTCAGCTTATATAAATAGTTTTCAAGCAGTTATCTTAAAAAAAAAAATTCCAATAAATATAGTTTTTTCAGTGTACCTGTCTTTTTAACTTCAGGCTCTGTCCAGCAGAGGTGAGGATCCATGTGCAGTACATTCTGAGATTTGTCAGGCAGTCAATGTTCAAACAGGAGCAAAGAGGTACATACAAATAATCCAAAAGGCGAAGTCAAGTAACAGGCGAATGGTCAGTGTAGAGATGGCCGACATGAAACTTATGTTTTGACTCGGTGTCGAGATCCTGAAGCCCAGGTTTTTCGAAACACTGTACTGAATTGGGATCCGAAACACCCACTCACACTCACGTGATTCACCTCAATGAATGTTTGAAACATCCAGGTCACTTGACTAAAGTGTTTTGAAACACCAGGGTACATGACTAAAGTCATTCAAAACATCGTTCATTTCAAAAGGGTTTCAAGACCTGACAAAACTGCATTTTACTAACAGGGTGGGAAAAAATCAGTATTTTATATAGCGTAGTGGACTGTGAATGTGCTCAGAGTAACTGTGCTGCAAATGACCCAAGTTAAAATCCTGATTTGTACTAACACTCTAAAATTTTTACTTGATGTATTTTAAATATATTACAGAAAGTTATAGAAAGTTATAAAATATTATAGAAAGTGTTCAATTGGATGTCAGACCAACGTTAAAACACGTTACAGGAACAGAGCAAAAAACTAACATCTATAGCTGAATCTCTGGATTATTATCTCGGCATGCTAGTCTGAAAATCTCACTGATTCACTAAATCGCTTGAAATTAAGATTCTCATAGAAATCAGTTAAGTTCGGTAAAGGGGAAATCATGGTTTGTGGTTAAATTTAGTATGGGGGTGTGCGAGAGATCTGCAGAATGGATGGCAACATCAACAGTCTGAGGTATCAAGACATTTGTGCGACTTATTACATTACGAACCAAAGGAGAGGGCAAAATCTTCAGCGGGATAGTACTCCTTCTCATACTTCAGCCTCCACATCAAAGTTCCTGAAGCAAAGAAGGTCAAGGTGCTTCAGGATTGGCCAGCCTAGTCACAAGAGATGAATATCATTTAGCATGTTTGGGGTAAGATGAAGGAAGGAGACATTGAAGATGAATCCAGAGAATCTTGATGAACTCTGGGAGTCATGCTAGAACGCTTTCTTTGGCAATCCAGATGACTTTATTATTAAGTTAATATTATAGGCAGTCCATTATTACTATGTATTTGGGACTCTTATTTTGAAAATCTATTAAAAAAACAACACAATTGAGCTCATCTCATGGCATCACAGCTCTTTGTCAGAATGCAAAACTTGCAAAAGACAGATTGTGCATATTCAGCTTCACCCAAAGAGGCTTAAGGTCTCTTTAACTGCATCATTTGTTAGTTAAACGTGTATATTGTGAAATTTGATAAATTGTATAATCATCACCATTCCAAATATGATCAAAAGTGTATTTTTTTTTTAATTCTATGGTTAATTACTGTGGTTGTACATCAGCATAACACCGTTTCTGGATAATTTTGCACTTTACTAAGCCACGTACTTACCATGTAGATATAAAATAACACGTTACCATATTCACAACACACATGGTATCTTATGGTCTAAACTAGAGTTGAATACGCCACTTATCCTCATTTATTTGACACCTTCGTAATTAATCGGAAGAAGTGCACAGGTTTAGTACTGTCAGTCACATCGTTGCACACTGAAAATGGAAGACCGGTAACCTCTATTGCTGCTCTATGACTGTTCCAGTCTCTGGATCGATGAAAATCCAGTTAATTGAATCGGTCCGGTTCTCCTACAGATGACAGACTCCAGTTGCCCACATCAGTCCTGCAGCAAAGAAAAGCCAGCCAGTCATCTTGTACCCGCTAAACTAAAGCTGTCAGCTGCCGGGCGGTGGGAGGCTTGACAGTGACCTCTCTTGATAGCACCACCGGTCCCTACGTAAGCTCTTTGCTGAACCCATTTCCTCTACAGATACACAACACATTGACAAGCGAGCTGGAAACCTTCAGCGGCTGATATTGCAGCAATTACACTTGACAGGGGCCGGCGGACCTGGCTTTTCGACAGAACAGGTCACCAAGGACTCGGTTTTCCTCCATGGTGTTCATAGGCTTGATTCTTATTAGTGGCAAAACTTTGAAACAATATTGTGCATCAGGGCATCTTAAATGTACAAAAAATCAGGACTTGGACACACTGTGGCACTATTTTTAAACATTTCAGTGTTTAAATAGATCACATCAAAAAGTGATCTTGACAAACTATCAGTTTAAAGCTACAACCTTCTAGCAGCCATATTAATTCTTTTTTATATATTTAATGGGAAGCCTATAGAGAATGTATTTGCTAAATTTGTGTAAGTTGTACAGAACATGCTAAGATATAGAGTACATATTTATCATCATAATACCAACACACATAAGCATTAATTGCAGTAAATCACGGTTTATTTTGAAAGGTAAGAATCTTCAGAACATCATCTCATAGAACACATTTAGTCCACCGACACAATAGTGTTATATTGTGGATGGTTATTTGTTTGTTTATGTCACCGTTTCTTCCAGAGAACTGTTGATTACATTGTTTACTATATTACTTACGCATAGAAATGGCGTCTTTGTACACAGTAAAACCCAACAATCAACTTTATTAAATTAATTGATTGTAGTTTACTCAAAATTGACTGATTTGTGAAATGGAGGAAGAAACCAATTTATTTCTACACATTTAAAGAGTTTTGAACTCAGTGTTGAAGGTAATGAGTTATTTAAATACCTTAATTCTTCAACTTAAATTGAGTAAGTTCAGAGTACTCATATAAATTACGTTGTTTTAACTCAAATGGTTTGTAGCAATCAGTTTCCTTATACGGTTTGAGTTGCCTTAACTTACTGGGTTTTACAGTACTTTGAGTTCTCTTCATTTATTGGGTTTTACTGCGATCAAATTGCTTTGTTTAATTAAATAGATTAGGTTCACAGTACTTATTAGGATTAAATTAAATTGTTAATTAAATTGTTTGTTGCAATCACTTTCTTCAAACCTTTTGAGTTACCTTAACTTTTTGGGTTTTACAGTGTAGTTACTGTGTCCATATCTATTAATTTATAGCAAGTCCTAAAATTGAAGCCTGATTTCTGAAAATTATTTCTTAAGTGATGCCTTTTTGTGACTCAAGAAGTAAAACAAAGTCTTAGCAACATAAAGGTTGTGGGTTTGAAAAGTCAACTGTAAAACCCAAAAAGTTAAGGTAACTTTAACCATTTGAGGAAACCAAATGCTGTAATGTAAAAGCTGTGAACTTCATCCATTTGAGTAAATAAAGCAATTTGAGCAAAGTAAACCTCAATAAATGAGGAGAACTCAAACCTACTGCACTCACAGATCTGAGCATGGTTGCTGGATTCATATATGCTGTGCGAACTGCTCTAACTAGGGAAACACACCAGGTTCCGAAACAAAAGTTTAGGTAAAAGTCACTTTGTTTTACTGTAGAGCTGAATTTTTAACATCAAAAGTTAATGGAGCAGAGATCAAGGTCCCATAATACAACTCACAACCATAAATAAATGTAAAACAGAATCACAAAATATGGAAACTGTTAAATAAAGAGCCCCTATATGGGTTTTTGGAAACGACCTCCCATGAAGTGTGTAACACAGCTCTAAGTGAAGTGAAACATTCAGCTAAGGCTTAAATCTGAAAGTGGACAGTGTTTAAAAATATTGATTCGTTTATAAAAGAGTCGACTCCACGTACTTCAAATGAATCGTCTTGATAACGAATCTTTAGCCGTTTTGACGTGACGTGGATATGAAACTTAAGCCCCGCCCTGTTGTTGCGCGTGCAAACCCAGGAGACTTGAAACCTGCGGCCCCACCCACTAACACAGGAAAAAAGGCTAGACACACACTGTAGCAGACAGCGGTTGAATCAAGGCTGTGTATTATTGAAAGTCTCTACCCAAATTTAAAACTGTAAAAAGTCAGTGGTTAAGGTTTATTTTTGCAAAAATACCTCAGCATTATAGCCCTGCCTTACAACGGAGAATTTATTGCCTGTTTGTTAAAGGAAGGAACAGAAAAAGACTACTGATGTAAGGGACTAGGTCAGCACATGGATCAATGCATCATGGATAAGTTTCTTCCTCCATTTCACAAGTGTAAGTACGTGCGATTAAAATTGTTGCCTCCTTGTTTACTCTAGCTTGCAAATTATGTATTTAATTGTTTTTTTTTTTACTTGTAACGGCTTGTATTGTATCAGGTTAACACTTTATATTCTCATGTCTCGTGTAAAGCCACATTGAAAACGCAACGAATGCAGCTTTGTTAACAGATTTAAATACGTTTTGTGAGCTCGCGTTCCACTGCCATTTGTCGTTGCTGTGGCCATCGTTAGCTGTTCTTAAACACTTGAAGCACTCGAGTTTCAAAATAGTTAATCTCAGGTTCGGGGTGAGGTGTCTGAATAATCCTCAGGGCCCGAACATGAAAAAGAAAGTGACCAGTTCAGAGAGAGGGGGTGGGTGTCGCGGACAAAAGTGAGGACCGGGGGGTTTGCGGATGCCGTCCTCACTATTCTATGGACGTGCAGGCCCTGATAACATTGGTACACTTGCAGTGTACATACATAATATAATATCTATCATGAAGACAGATTGTATGGATGTACTAGTTTTATCGTTTTCATTCAAAACTAAAAGAACTTCTTTGTGTAAATTTGACAGCAAAGCCATAGTTCCTGAAACTCTCATTTGAAAGTAATCAAGAGTATCTCTTGAAGGTTCATAGAAAATATGATTGCTTGGACAAAACCTGTCAAAGACTCTGTTAGGATGAATGACTAACAAACAAACCAGAACCTGGTGCTCATAAATCTTAAAAATCAGCATGACAGCCCTAGGAAATCACTATCAATGATTTCAAATGGAGACCGGGAGGATGCTAAAATCTTTTGAGTGTTGAACGCTCAACCTGTCAAAGGTGCACAAAAGCAGGACTGCTTTAACCAAACAATGCAAAAATCTTAAAAGCCTTGAAATCCTGAAAGGACTTTGTGTTTCATGCATATATATTGCCAATTCTTGGCACCCTTTAAAGGCTTTGGCCTAGTAGCCTGTCAAGCTTGAAGCTTCTGGGACCTTCTCCGGGTAAATGTCAACAAATAACATTTTGTCAATGTTTTAAACATTTATCTGCTGAAATTCTACAGAGCACACACAGTTGCCACCCTTGAGGCGGTGAGGATGTATTTTAAGCTGTGATAAAGCCTAATGCCTTGTATTCACTGCGCACATAGTTCCCGGGCATTCATTGCGGCGGACAGCTTTGGCATACACAAGTTAGCGCTCATTCAAAGACTCTGACCTGAAATGTTCAGTGAGCTTTAGTTCCACTGTGCACAAAGACTTGCTCTTCATCAAGCAGGGTGTTGAGAAAATCGCCAGCAAATAATAGAATGCTGACGCAAAAAGGTGATTGTGTCAGTTCACTGAGAAAGGTCATTGGAAAGGCCATATTAGTTGAGAGTGCCGCTTAAAGCCTTCCAGCAATGCCTGGATATTTTTTGGGGGGGATTGAATAGAGCAAGATGATTTAAGGAAAGCTTCTTCATTTCCCTATGGGCTAGCAGTAATCTCCAGAGCCATGTGATCGCGTGGAGAATGAAGCTTCCCAATTCGCTGCCTTCTATCACAGACTGAGCATTCAGACAAGATTACTCCACAGTCAAAGCCTGCTTCTAACTTCTGAACTCTATAATCATTGTGCCACCCTGGCGTGGGTAGTATGATTGCCATCAATAGTCTTTACAAAATCAATGGCTCACGAAACAACGAGGCTGGTTAAACTTTCAGTTAAGAATGTGAAAAGCTGGGCGTTTTTAAAAATATGGATTTTCTTACGATAATAGTAAAAATCATAATTGCAACACAAGCAATTTCTCTAAAATGAGCCCCTGCTTTTGTAAAATAACACATACTTACTGAAGATAAAGCTGTCAGTTATGATGATTAGAAGTATATTTTAAACAACTCTCTTTCACTAAAATACAGGCATCTGCATTAAAGCATGTATAGGCAAGTATATTTTATTCAGTTGTTTTCTATGAGATTGATGCATTATTTCATTTATTACTTAATTACTCACTTACTGCACCCATATTTCTTAGCATCGGAAGTAAAATAAAGCACTAATCAACATCACTTTTGAACTACTGTAGTTGTCCAATCACAGTGGAGGAGGGGTGGGACAAGCACACCAATTGTCACTACGTCAAGCACAGTGAGGGGGAAAAAACGGAGGGCCATTTTAAGGACATTTTTTGACAAATGACTTGTGAAATCAGTGCTTTACCATTTTTATTTTTATTATTTTTATTTTACCATGGTAGCATTTTACCATGTTTAACTGTCTCTTTAAGAAATCCTGACAGAAGGTTTTTCTTTAAACACTTAAAGAGGGTTTGCATGGATACAATGCAAATATCGTGGGATCTATCTATCTATCTATCTATCTATCTATCTATCTATCTATCTATCTATCTATCTATCTATCTATCTATCTATCTATCTATTTATCTATCTATCCATCCATCCATCCATCCATCCATCCATCCATCCATCCATCCATCCATCCATCCATCCATCCATCCATCTATCTATCTATCTATTCATCCATCCATCCATCCATCCATCTACCTATTTTATTAGTTAGTTATAGTTTTCACTATAATGCAAATAAATACACTGATGTCAAATTGTTGCTGATGTTCATACATTTTGCTTGCATGGACATTTATTAGGACAGTTTAAAATGATCATCTTTGATTTCATGTTGGCTTCAATACTGAGGATGAGAAATTATGTTTCAGAGGTTAAAGCCAGCTTCTGTTACTTACGTTTTCAATCAATCACTGGGGAAGTACATGAAATGAGGAAAAAAGCGTGCTTGGAAAGGGTGATTAACTTTCATTTAATCTGCATTTCTGCCAAATGAGATTTGCAAAATGGACATGTGAAAGAAGACATTGTGAAAGCTATGCTGCTTTTATTTCCTATCAAGCCAATCAATATTCTTTCCCTGAGTGAATTGCTATAAATTGCACCATTATTTTTTTTGGAGTTGTCAGATCCATATCTATCTCCTCTTCTTCCAAAGTATATACAACTGTACATCCCAAACGCTGCTTAATCAAATACAAAATTTACATTCTTTGAAAAAAATCAATTACGGGCTATCAAGGATTTGTATTTATCTTAGTGAAATTATCAAAAGGCCAGTACAGAGAATGAGACAGAACAGCAAATTTCAGTCACAGCGAAATAGCCATAATAGCAATCTATCTATCTATCTATCTATCTATCTATCTATCTATCTATCTATCTATCTATCTATCTATCTATCTATCTATCTATCTATCTATCTATCATCTGTTTTGTTAGTTAGTTAATAAATTTATTAGTTAAAGGTGCAGTAGGTGATTGTCTTCAGAAGCATTTTTAGTTGTGCTGATTGAAAGTCTCTTCACATTCCAAAAGTATTGATTAAAGTAAATGATTTAAATGTATTTATATGTATTTTTATATTTTGGGTAAGGCATAAAACTAAAAAAAAAATGTTCATCAAATCATCCAATTAAACAGAGTCGGGCCGACATCTCTTATAATTCCGATATGCAGGCCAAACTGTCTGTCAGCAAATGCATATTTGAACAACTGCGTAGCCTTTTGTATGCATCTCCGCCGACTGCCGCAAGTTCACGAGAGAGACCACACGCACGATCGGTAAAAACCTGAACCAATATTGGAGTATTTCTCTTAGACACACTCAAAAAAAAAAAATTGTTGAATGAACATGATTTAATCGTGGCACCCTTTATGCATCCAATCCAATCAAGTAAACCTGAACTGCTTTGAACATGTTGTATGAACACAAAGCACATTTGTAGATAAAACATGGTTTCAATATGTCAGTCTAACTTATTTGCAACTAATTGACTCAAAATGTTTGTATTGTGTTATTCTAATTAAAATGATTATAATTTACTCAATGTAACACTAAAGCTTTACTTTAAAGCTCTACAAAATTATGTCTTGTTAAATCAGCTAGTAAATTTTCAATATTTAATGTTCATAATATTTAATGTTTAATAATAATGTTCAATATTGTTGTTTAAATTCATTCATTTTCTTGTCGGCTTAGTCCCTTTATTAATCCAGGGTCGCCACAGCGGAATGAACCGCCAACTAATCCAGGAAGTTTTTTACGCAGCGGATGCCCTTCCAGCTGGAACCCATCTGGGAAACCCACACCCACACACACACACACAATTTAGCTTACCCAATTCACCTCTACCGCATGTCTTTGGACTGTGGGGGAAACCGGAGCACCCGGAGGAAACCCACGCGAAGGCAGGGAGAACATGCCAACTCCACACAGAAACGCCAACTGAGCCGAAGTTCAAACCAGCGACCTTTTTGCTGTGAGGCAAACATGCTACCCACTGCGCCACTGCCTCGCCCTGTTGTTTAAATTACATTTTTTAAATGACAATACTATGAAGCAAGATTTAAAATTAAGTAATTCAACACAAAAAGGACAGAAAACATATTATATATATATATATATATATATATATATATATATATATATATATATATATATATATATATATATATATATATATATATATATATATATCTTTTATTATAGCCTTTAGCAGGCACCAATCACATTTAAACAAATTTCTTCTTTAATATTCTGATACAAAATGTTATATAATATCCAAAATTGTAATATGTAATATAAAATGTATAAAAAACATTTAGCCAACAAAATAACCTTGGCTCTTAAGAAAACTGATCCCCAAACAATACCTGTAGGACGTTAACATCATTTTTTTTTTACCAATTGAGTTTAAACAGCTTTCTTCACTTTGGTACTCCTATTCAAAATGTAAAAGTATAAAATGTATAGGAAACATATAGCCAACAACATAATAACATTCAAGCTCTTGGGAAAACCAATTCCCAAACTGTGCCGAAAACACGCGGTGATACTTCTTGTTGTTTTTGTATGGTGACATCCAAACGCACTAACGCCACCTACTGATATGCGCGAAGTGACTCTCCAGAGTGAGAGTTGTCGATTTGAAGCGTCTCAGTCTCATTGAATCAACATGTTCTGATCAAATTCATTTGATTATTTCTTGATTCAGTTTCAAATAACATGAATTAATCATTTAACATACGTAAACTTGATTTGTTCTTTTCAATCTGACAAATTTTTATTTTGTAAATCCAATACATGCCTAGTTGATTTTTTTGAGTGCAGGTAATGTTCTGTTTTAAAACTGTTTTAGCTTCACGCAAAGCTTATGTAACGTAAGATGTTGTTGTTACGAATGGGTTATGTCTTCACAGAAGTGTTGTTCAGCCACTAAAATCTTCTGATGAAAGAGTGATAAGACTATTTTCAGTTTCATAAGGGACCTTTTACAGCATCAATAATGTAGATCTTAATTAGTTTAACAAAACACCGCTATTCTGCCTAGTCTCTCCTTATATTGTTTATCATGCAGCTCTGAATATTTGCTTTGAAATAGCTTGTCAGTTTGGCTTGCATGCCGCCGGAAAAGCACTAGTCGCTTTTAACACATGAGTGAGGGTTCTTTTGCTGTGCTCGTGTTTCAGGAGGCGTGGCTGTAGACGGCAGGGGAAGGACTGTGATTCAGAGATTTATGATAAGCTTTTAGCATTGTTTAAGATCACCAACTGCACCTTTAATTAGTTAATAAAGGATCTAGCTAGTTATTTAGTTACAGTATTTAGCTGATGGTGGGTCTCCCTTCACTACAGTGGCCATGCTGACTTCCTATATTCTATAGACTTTCTGATAACCCCACTTGATAACAACCACCCACACTATCAACATTCCCACAAGACTGCAAATTAATTGTATTTCATATGCATACTCCAAGATGCAAGCCATTTATTATAGAAGAAAAAAGGCACTGTTGCTTGTTCTAACCAGCATTTTTTCTTTTTGATGTTTGCCAATAGTTATAAAAGGAAGTGACAATTTTGGTCTCTTTGACTGGGTGCTTTATTCACAAATGACTTCTATGATATTCCAGTTTTGCGCACATGTCTAATTCACATCTTTGGATGGAAACACAGCTATTCAGAAGGTGAATCAGAAGCAATCGGGGACCGAATGGATTGTTTGGTCACTGTTTTACTGCATCCAACAAAAGGCCAGTGCAGCAAATAAGAAAGAACAGCAGGTCCACCTGACGCCCATTGTCTCCGGCATTTTGGTTAGCTCGACTACCCATGGTTCACATTTACCTGGTGCTTTTTTGCTCATTGTCTGGCTTTCCTTCCTCCACTCTGCTGCATTCTTTCAATGCGGTCCTTCCTAATGACTTCCCATCAGCTGTATCAGAGCTGAATTTAGTCCTATCTGAGCAGCTAGGCATGTCCCGTGGAGAGCTCAACCTCTCACAATGCTTTGAGAGCTTTCTACATGCCTTAATTAAGGGGTGGGTGACCTATGAAAAGAGTGAGGTATGAAGGCCGAGAGCTCCATTAAAAGAGGTAAAGTATTACATTTTTTATTTCTCATGCATCTAGCCACTGCGCAATGTGAGGAGGCAGAAACAGAAAGAGAGGGAAAAAAGGGCTTTTTGAGAGTTAGAGAAGCCCATTAGATAAAATATGTGAGGGCCACTCTTAGCCTCTAACTCAAGCCATCCTTGTCTTATACTTACAGTTGTGTGGTAAAATTTGAGAGAAAAATCACAGGGATGGAAAGTCATATCACATCTAAACATGGACAAGATAAAATGGACAGCAAATGGGAGATGTCTCTAAGGAAAACAATTCTAGTAGTCTTATATTGCCACAATGTCTTAAACTAGTCAGTAAATTTAGATTTTTTGAATAGAATCTCAACATGGAAATGCCAGATTATCAGAGCTGATATTTTATTAATATAAATAACTATACAGTAGTTTAATATATGTCTATCTGAGTAAAAATGGTGCAGTTAATATGTGTTACAGGTATGTACAGTTACTCTGGACGACTTGTGTTTTGTTAATAAGTTATGACAAGGGCCAGACAGAATCTAAGGACATTTCTTGCTATTTCTGCTCAGAATTTTGTAAAATGGTTTGGGAGTATCGTAACTAAAAACTTAATTTAAGAAATGAAAAATAATAGTTTTTGATTTTATTTATAATTCCAGTTACATCAACTAAATTGGTAAACAAAGCAATTTTCTCTAATAATATATCTATTAAAAGACTGAAATTATTAATTAACAAACTGTATTGTAAATAAATCATATGAACATCTTCCTATTAGTCAATAATATTACTGAAATTAACTTAAAAACTGAATAAATATAAAATGTATTCACATTTACACAAGTAAATAAATAGACTCAATGACTGGCTGATTTCTGCACATAGATTCCATGTGGGTCTAGTTATTATTTATTGTTTTGCTAAATAATTTGCTTGCTAAAAATGTTGTTTAATTTGTTACTAAATTTCAAAACGTGTATAATCCAGTATTTTATTTTAATATTTTATAAGGCTTGATTTTTTAATGTTTAAAACAATTTAGTGTTTAAATTGGGCCCTTCGTAAAGAAGAGTTTTATTTTCTTTTTTGTTAAGATAATTTAAGGTTAGTGTAACGTGATCGAACGCTGGCAATGGAATGCGGAATAGTCAGGCAGGCAACAGTCAATACAGGGGCAAACGGATATATGCAGTAATCCAGAGTCGTAAACAAATAACAGGTGAGTAGTCAGAAGGCAGGTAGCAAACAAGGTAAAAGAAAGAAAGAAACAAACAAACAAGGCAAGAGTCTAATACGGCAAGACAATGCCGTAATATTCACAATACTGTTTACAAGACTTAGCAACTAGTGTGTGTGTGTGTGCTGCTTTTAAAGTCCATGTCATCTGTTCCGAACAACTTTAGCTTTGTGTGTTAGAAATCAGCAGAAAACCGGAACAGGTGTGAGTGTGTGGTGCATGATTGGATCCGTAGTCCATGTAACGGCGGATTTGTAGTTCTTACCGGTAAAAACGGTGTTTTTACCAGCGATCTGACAGGATTAAATTGTTGGGGATTGTGACAGTTAGCATATGATGAATGGTGTTTATTTTTTTGTGATAAAAATAGCAATTTCATATTTATTTTATAAAGTTTTGTTTTGTTTTTATGTCTGGACACAGCAGGCACAGGGCGTCAACTTGACATTGGATTGACAATGTACTCCAACGCCCTGGGATGTTGCATTTTGTTTGTAAATGAAAATCAGTTTGATGTCAGAACGCAACGTCAGGCCGACATCCATGTCCAATTTTGGACAGGTGTTGCATTTTGTTCACTTTGTAAGATGTTGGCTCAACGTTGGATTTTGTTCGCTTTCCAACACAACCTAAAATTACCAAAATTTCACATTGTTATTGGACATCAAAATAACTTTGTCCTTTGTGTGACTTAAATCTAACTGAATATTAACATCTTATGATATTGTGTGTCTTCTGGGGAGATGGTTAACAGTTTTTTGTTGTATATGGAGTGCAATTGAGTAGTTACTTAACTCATTTAAACTCATTTAAAGTCAACAAAACCTTTTTTGTGTTTAACAGAAAAGGGAAACCATTAGAATGTGAGTAAATAGTGAGAAAATGTTCATTATTTTGGTTGAGCTGTGCCTTTGAAGCACAAAAAAAAGTTAATTAACTATGTGTAATTAGTTGATTTTTAAAAAAACTTGTGGTAGTTTGTGTTCATTTGTTTCTTACACAAAAAGGCTCTTATTGTGAGTCATGAAGCATGTAAATAGCTATTAGTCACACACCCATGAACACATGCACATGCACTTTTTTAAGAAAGAAAAAAACAGCAACACTCAAATCAACCTAAAATAGCCATTGCCTTCCATTAACATCACATGTTGTCCTTTTTTCCTATTCATTTCTATATGGTAAATCAGTCTTGCAAACACTTGTTGTCCATTTTTAAAAAAATTATATATAGTGTTTGTGGTTTGATGATTGATGATTTGATCATTTCACATTAGAATTATTCAGTAAGTAGTCTCTAAAACCACTTTTAATAAAAGCCAAAATGAATAATGTTTAACATTTCAGACTGCGCAGAATACCTGTATTGATATGCAACATAATGATTACAGAAAAAAAGCCAAACACTGCCTTTTTTCTTACACTGTCAGCTTTTTCTGCTTGGGTGACTTTACGACTGTCGCATATGAGGAGGAAAAATGATGAGTCAACAGCAGTTATAACTCAACAACAGGCAGACCCTGCGTTTTCATCAAAACTTTCCGAAACATTACAATTTCAAGTTACTCTTCAGAATATTAGTTACCCAGAATAACTGCAACCGCATGAAACATATTACAGACTACATCCATATATTCGTCTTCTTTCCATAATATTTCTTTCATTGTTGCAGCTTCTGAAGATGACTGAAATATCTATCAACTACCCATACCTTACCAAAAACAAAGCAACAGCCAAGGAACTCCTTAGATGTCGCTATACACTACCTTATACATCCTAGAATACCATAGAAACCATGTAGACTCCCTGTCAGTCTACCGAATTACAAATTCCATTTCACCCTTCAGTTACACACCTGTTTCATTTCACCTCCTGATTACACACACACACACAGCTGAAGCTGATCAGGACTGATTACTTGCTCTATATACAAACACCGCTCACACATATCCATGCTGAGTCTTGATTCCATGTAGTAAGCATTTCCAAGCGTTTGCTGGATTGTATAGAAATGTTTTGACCCTTGTTGTTGTTATGTTTATGTTTGTTTTGCCACCTGCCATGACTTTTCACCTGTTACACTGAAAATGCTTTTGGATTACTTGCATGCTATTGTATATCCCTGTTTTGAACCTTGCCTGTATGACCATTCTCTAATAATAAAAGCTACATTTAAATCCTCAACTCTATTACCACCCTAAAGCTACAACCACACAGTAAACAATTTCCAACCACCACGTTGGCAACCACTTACCAATCACTGAACCACTAAAACATCCATTGCAACTGCCTATGTTTGTCTCTTTAATTTAAGTAACACATTAATCAGGTTTAAACCTTATATTATTACAGGAATTAACACTGTTTTAAAAATGTTTGGTTATTTTAAATTAAAATGACTTGATTCAGTTTGATATAGGGTTAGCATTAGGGTTAGGTAGTACTCTTGTTTAGTAAGTAAAGTAGGCGCTGTTCAGGGCTATTTTAAGTGCTGTCTCAATTGCAAAATTGGGGTACAAATCAGGGAGCTGTTGCTCATTGTATTCCCTTAAAATCTGCATAAACCCGAAATTGATAAGACCTATTTCTGTATGTTGATGTACTTCCAACTAAAACTGAACATTAAGAAGAGGGTTGGACTTTTTTGTGGCCATGTTTCTCATAGCAAACTATCGATAAGCATGATGGGGTTAAGAATATTGCAGCAGAAGTCGTTAAACTTACACTACCAAAGAAGAACCACCAATTCAAACATGAAAGCAAATTGATTTAGATTTTTGTTCACCATAAAAATAACCATGTACGCTAGCAAAATAAACATTGTAAGATTTAATTTCACAGGAACTTTAATGTACTTTAAGATCTGAACCACAAAATGTGAATCATGTGAATCAACTCACCAAACTAAACAACACACCAGAGACATTATTTATTAACATTTAACCTTTAACGAATGTAACTAGACAGGTAAATCAACAAAACAATCTAGCTAACATGCAAAGTTCATTTGTAGTGTTGTTAGTATAGAAAACAATCAGATTATCTATCTATAATCTACTTTAAAACACTTTATAAAATGATTATATGAAAAAATATCAGTTCTGCTGCTGTTCATAAATTCTAATATTAATGTTGTACAATAAGGAAATTCTCATGTCCACATCAATGTCCCAATGTGTTGTGAAACATGGTTCTTACTGCCCTTACCAGTGGCAAAATTCCTGTACAGGACGTACTGACTCACAACATAGGGACCACAACCTCCATAACTACCTTGAATACTAATGAGACTGTCTAGTAGCAACATAGAACAGCCTAGCAACAATTGTTTAGCTATCTGTCTAAATGATCTTCACTATCTTCATCATTTTCATCCGCTTACCCGGGGGCCAGGTCATGGGGTCAAGCAGTCTTAGAAGAGAACACTTCCCTCTCCCCAGACACTTCCTCCAGCTCCTTCGGAGGGATTCTGAGGCTTTCCCAGGCCAGCCAAGAGACATAGTCACTCCAGTGTGTCCTGAGTCTTCCCCAAGGCCTCCTCCAGGTGGGACATTCCAGGAACACCTCCCTAGGTAGGCGTCATGAAGACATCTAAAACAGATGAGCAAGCCACCTCAGCTGACTTCTCTTGATGTGTAGAAGCAGCGGCTCTACTCCGAGTTCCTCTTGGGTGACAAAGCTCCTCACCCTGTCTATAAGGGTGCGTCCTGCCACCCTGCGAAGGAAACTCATTTCGGCCGCTTCAATCCAAGATCTTGTCCTTTCCGTCATGACCCAAAGCTTATGACCATAGTTGATAGTAAGAACGTAGATTGACCGGTAAATCGAGAGCTTAGCCTTTTGGCTCAGCTCCTTCTTTACCACAACAGACAAGAAAATCGACCCTATAACTGCAACTGCTGCACCAATTAGCCTGTCAATCTCACGTTTCATCCTTCCCTCACTCGTGAACAAACCCCCAAGATACTTGAACTCCTCCACCTGGGGTAAGGACTTTCCTCTAACCTGGAGATGGCAAACCACCTTTTTCCGGTGGAGCACCACAGCCTATGAATTGGAGGTGCTGATTCTCATCCCAGCTGTGTCACACTTGGCAGCAAACAACCCCACTGCATGCTGAAGGTCCATGTTTGATGAAGCCAACAAAACAACATCGTCTGTAAAATAACAGAGATGAAATGCTGTGGTCCCCGAACCGGACCCCCTCCAGTCCAAGGCTGCGCTTTGAAAAAATGTCTTTAAAAACTATATAAATGTAAACGTATTTATCCTACTTCAAGTGTTATCCTTCACAAGTTAACCTCAATTTAGGTCTTGACAAACCATTAATCTCAACATTTTATTCCTTCACTTTCGTCAATTGGTAACGCTTGCTTTCTCACCACTGTCGCCACTGGCTTGCTTGGTTTGGGACTTGTGGATTTGCGCATCGATAAATTTGCTTTTCAGTGTTTGGACTTTCAGCAGTGAAAATTAAACCACACCAAACTGAACCAAACTGAACTTCAACTCTAAAAACTGAACTGAAACAGTTTCAATTTACTGGATCTTCTATGTTAAGCTGCTTTAAAACAATCTACATTGTAGAAGTGTTATAGAATTAAAGTTCAATTGAATTAATCTATATTCAAGTTGCACCTCTTCCTCAAAATATTAGCAACAAATATTATAAAGAACATGTTATAGAATACTCTCAGTATTTATCTTGCTTCCATATTATATTTCAACCCCCTTGCTGCAGTGATTCAGTTCTGTCTGAGCTGAGAATAATACTCGTCTCAATTGGACAGCTAAATGGAGATGCCACAATTATCTGGAAATAAAAGACTTGAAAGACTCAAGACGGTGTTGTTCATCGAAGCCAAGACTTGTTGTGATGTTTTATTATTTTTTTTTTAAGGATCTTCTCTCACTATTTAGAGCACACAAGGAGTCGATATTCTCTTTGTTTCTCCAGAGGGAAAACCACAAGACAGGCGTTCTTTTCTCATCTTGCCTGAGTCATTAGGAAACATAGGCTTACATATAATGCACCACATTTAATGGCGTTTGCTTCCACTGGCTTTGAGAAGAAGAAAAAAGTGATCAAATAAATAATGTAGCTAGTTTCTGACTGATGTGGTTTGCTAAAAGATTAAGTGAAGGGAAGCTCTACTAGTCTCAGTGTTGACTTAAAAATCCCAGATGAATTTTTCAAACAAATAGTTGATGTATCAGCGGGACTCTTCACACCACTAAGATGTCGTCAGGACCCATCAAACAATGTTAAGATGCCTCAAAGTTGTTTAACAGCAGTTTGCTGAGCCTAATTGTGAAGTTTTAGTCCCTTCCTTTAGACCTTTTCCATTGTTGCTGCATGGAAGGCATCATACCAATCAGCATCTTCAGGTACGATGCTTAGAACTTCCATTTACAGCGTTTCTCAACCAGTTCTCAACTGATAATTCAAAATCCAAAAGTGTCAATATCATTTTAAGTGGTGTGTAGAGTTTTTTTTTTTTTTCCTTCGTAACTCCTGTTACGAAGGATGTGTGCTAAATTCGTTATGCTTTTGTCAGACGTGGTTCAAACATGAGAGAATAACCTTCTCTTAATTTAGTGTCTGCCCTCATATGAGTTTTGAAATATAGCATCTGTTTTCCCAACCTGTCATCTATTACACTGCATGGGCTCTTCAATGCAAACATGCATAACTGGCTATACTTCACTATTGCATAACAGTGCACATCATATTACTGGCATAAAACTGTTATGAAAGCAATTTAGCATCCAAAAATCACCAATAAAAGTACATTACTGATAATCTGCTGGCTGATTTGCATGTTGATTCTAATAGGGTTGATTCTAACCTTTTATGTTTAATTCATTTGTATTGTGCAGTATTGTGTAGTCACAAAATCAATAGATATGAATACATATACAAACAATCACATCAATCAAAATAAATAGTAAAATACTTAGTACTGTGGAAAATCCACTGTTACTACTACTGTTGCTGATAACACTAAAAGTATAAATCTAAAATTATAGTTTGAACGTCCCATACTTACTTAATAAAAATTGATTCAGTTAATCACTTTTTTTATGTGAGTTTTATTGCTAGATGTATCATTTTTGGAGAATTATTCAGTGGCATATTTTGATGGCCGGTTGTTACCTCTTATTGGTTAAATAATGTAATTTCTGCCCAACAACTTTTATTTTTAAGTTAAATGCAAATGATGGTGATTTTAATCTTTAGCTACCATCAACATCAGTGGTTATATCTAATCTAGCTGTTATCCCGGTACTTCTGTTTTATTTGACTGTTAGTAAACTAAAGACTCAATCTCTTTATTGATTTTTGCGTTTTTCAAACACAGATTTGAATGCAGAGATTCGAAGGATTAATAAACATATGCAAAACACCATCATTTATAATTTATGTTGTGTGGTTGTTGAGATGGTGGCATGGTGGTGCAGTGGGTAGCACTGTCGCCTCACATCAATAAGGTCTGCTGGGTCAGTTGGCATTTTTGTGTGGAGTTTTCATGTTCTCCTGGTGTTGGCGTGGGTTTCCTCCAGGTGCTTCGCTTTCCACAACAGTCCAAAGTCGTGGTATAGGTGAATTAGGTAGGCTAAGCTGTACATAGCATATGTGTGTGAATGAGAGTGTATGGGTGTTTCCCAGTGATGGGCTGCAGATGGAAGGGCATCCGCTGCGTAGAACATATGCTGGATAAGTTGGCGGTTCATTTCGCTGTGGTGACCCCTGATTAATAAAGAGACTAAGCAGAAAAGAAAATGAATGAATGAATAAATGATTGAAGGGTTGTTGAGATATGGATCTTTTAATGATTAATCGTGCAGCTTACACTGAATGCATTAACGCAGGCTTAACAAGTAGTGACAGAAAACATCTTTAGTAAGCCGAGAAACCCACCACATCCCAAATAACCTACCACAACTTCCGTCATCATTATAATTTAAAAAAAGAAAACCCTAAATGCTTTCATACATGTGATTTGATTCTTTCTACAATCGTAAAAAAAAAAAAGTATTATTCCATGTGTGTTCCGAACCATAGGTTCTGATCTATACAAATCGGATCAGTTATACCCCTTATATATATATATATATATATACATACATATATATATATATATATTAGTTGAAGTCAGAATTATTACCCCGCCCCCTGGATTTATTTTCTTTTTAAAATATTTCCCAAGCAATGTTTAGCAGAGCAAGGACGTTTTTACAGTATGTCTGATAATACTTTTTTCTTCTAGAGAAAGTTTTGTTTGTTTTGTTTCTGCTAGAATAAAAGCATTTTTTAAATTTATTTTTTAAGAACCATTTTAAAGACCAAATTATTAGCCCCTTTAAGCTATATATTTTTCCATCGTTTCCATTGTATAAACCATCGCTATACAATAACTTGCCTGATTACCCTAGCTTGCCTAGTTAACCTAGTTAAGTCTTTAAATGTCAGTTTAAGCTGTATAAAAGTATCTTGAAAACATTGGTAACACTTTATAATAACTGCACACTATAAATCATTTATTAAGCATTAGCAAATAGTGAATTCATTATCTGTTAAGGATTAACTACATTAATAAGCGTTAGTAAGCAGTTTATAACTGCAGCTACAAATGCTGTATTCTTGACTTACAAACATATTTAAAATGTGCTTAATAATTGTCTTTTTATACTTTGCTTATGATTTATTTTTCATTACTAAATTAAGTATTGCATTATTTACAAACCAGTTGTATTTAAGAGTAGTTGAGGGTTTTTAGGATCATTCAGAATGAGTTAGTAAATGATTAATAAACTATTGAAATTAACATTTATATGTATATGTATGTATATACATATATATTTATATTTTTCAGGAATCAATTAATGGTTACTATGTATGTTAATAAATGTTTTATTAACTCAACTTCATCTAATTTTGTGACCTAATCTAAAGTGGGGACTATTTATGTTTTACAAATCCCTTATGAATGACAAATAAAGGCCCATATCAAACACACCTGCCTGTAAGTATCACGTGGTGTTCAGGTCCTAATTAATTGGTTCAGGTGTGTTTGATATGGTTGGCCCCTGTACTAGTTTATGGTCTAATTTTTACAACTTTGTCAGTCTAAGTGTCAATGAGAATGTCTAATGCAACTTGGTGCTGACTTATAGTATACATAGGCTATTTTACAAAAAACAAACAAACAAACAAAAAAACAAACAAACTTAAAGTATGTGTCAAACCAAGTTTTTCCAATGCACACCCATACTCTTCTTTCTGGCGACGCTCGTGCTCCACAGACTCAGTGTTGACTTAAAAAATCCCAAATGAATTTTCCAAGCAAATAGTTGACGTGTCAGTGGGACTCATTAAACCGCTAAAATTCCCATCAACACCAAGCAAACAATTTTTAAGATGCCTCTGGTTTGTTGAACAGCAGCTTGATGAGCCTAATGGTAAAGTTTTAGTCACTTCCCTATCTGGGACAGCGTGGTTTTGTTTGACACTCCCCGGACAGGCCCGTGGGAGAGAGAGTTTTGAGGGAATGAGACTGGTTTTGATCTGCACGGGACTGGAACGGAGCAATGACTGTCAGCATCAGGCCAGACTGGAGCTGAAGCAATGCTGAGGCGGTGGAGAGACGCCTAATGAGGCCACCAGAGAAATAGGGGGGAAGAAAAAAGCTGAAACTACACTACCTCATCTCACTTACACATGCCAGTCTATGCTACTTTAAAAGTGGAGCCTGTCTAAATAAAAGCAAAAGTGCATTGTTGTTATTTGTTCTTTAAGAGCCTAAGAAATCAACATCAATTTGGAATTTAAGGCTGTGTTTATTAGCTATGAAGTTATCTGTAGGCTTGTGTACTTCTCTTGGTAGACAAAAATATTTTTTTATATGAAGGGTATATAGACATTTTCTGGCAATACAATTGATGAGACTGAAGCTGACTGGCAGGAGCAAATCAAGGAGGTCTATAATGCATGGATAATCTTATATTAGCAGTTCCTTTCGAAGCCACATTCTTAGTGTTATGCACAAAGTGAACCTAAATGTGTGCACAGCTATCATTGCTTTTGTCAGTGGTGGACATATTACACAAATTAGGTCATTTACATGTTTTATTTCCAATGTATAAAGCACTGCCATTGGGGAAATGATACAGAATTCCTTTATGCAAAAGTAACTGTTAAAAGTAGTTATTTTTACCAGTGTCCACCAGCATTTTAAATGGTATACTACCTTGATGAGTTTCTTAACCCTCTGGGGTCTGAGGTGATTTTGGGTCCCCTATGATGTTTTGACATGCCCTGACATTTGTGCTTATTTCAGTTACTTATTACATAGTATTGGCCAAGATGTTATATATATATATATATTTTTTTTTTTATTCAACAAATGATGCTACAACTTTATGAAAAATATAAAAAACAACATCTGAATGGGCCTGAACAATACTTTTGAGTAAATAGTCTTGTAGGCTATAATATTTACTTCACTCAAAAAAAATGATATGTTGGCGTTAATTAACTTTTTTTTGTCCACTGGTTCCACGTAACCGAGTTAAGTTACCTTTAGGAAAGAATATTAATTTTTAGTGAACTTAAGTTAGTTACATAAAGGTAATGTAATGTTGTTTAGTTCAATCAACGTAACATTTATAATTTAGCTTTAATCAATGTAGTTATTTAGGTTCAATTATTCTAAAATTGATATTGTTATGTTTAACCAAATAAAAAAAAAAAAATTCCGTTTCATTGAGTTTATTCAATAGCATTTTTACAGATTTACACATTTTCCAGCAATAAAATGATTGTCAAAATCCAAATACTGTCTTTATCTGTATCTTCACTTATTACAATAAGTTAAAACATTAATACTAATAAAATAATAGTAATACAAGTATGAAATAAATTGAAAACAATACATGATTTAAAAAATATGCTTACGACTCCGCCCACCGTGTCGACCTGAGGTAACTATTTCGAAACGAGGATGGACAACACTGACCATAGCGTTGCTGTACACTGCCTCAGGTGCCTGACGGTTCAGGAGGACCTCTCAGGGCACTTGAGGCAGGTCTGCATGAGCGGCGCTGAGGAGGCCCTGGTCCTGGAGGAGGTGGCTCGTGCCTTGGAGTCGCGCGCCAGGTTTGTCACAGAGGGGAGGGTGGTAGGCCTGGCGGAGGTGCGGGGCCTTGTGCAGGAGGACCCCACCTGCGGCTCCTTGGCCGAGTACTTCGGGGCAAAGGGCTTCCTCGTCGCTGAGCAGCCCATTACACTCAGCAGCGGCTGCAAAAGTCCATGTCCGTCCACTATGGAGGCGGATATGGCTGAGGTCTCCCGTCGCCTCGGCCAGCGGTGCGAGTTGCCTCCCAGGACCCAGACGGATTTTCGCAGTTTCTGCGTTGCCACTCTAATGTGGCTACACCGTCTGGGTCCTAGAAGCATCAGGGAGCGTTAGGGTGCGGGAGTGGCTGGGCAGGCGGCCAGAGGGAGAGGCTGTAATCTTGACACTTCCCGGGAAAACCGTGAGCCTGAGCCGGAAAGAGGAGGAGTGGCTGGAATGCTATTACAGGCACATCCGGCCGCTCTGCCTTAGGGCTCGGGCTCCGGGGGCAGAGGACAAAGGATGCTTCTTCCTGGGAGCGTCAGGACTCCCCCTCACTAACCCCAGCCAGGAAGTCCTGCGCCTGAAAGCAAAGTACGTCAAGAGGCAGCCCGCGCCGCCCGCTACCACCGCTGCTATGTCTTCTCCTCCGGCTTCTCCTCCAGCTGCACTGTCTCAGCCGCCTGCTCCACCTGGCGAGGAGAGGCCGTCCACCTCTGGCCTGCAGCCCCCTCCATTGCCTCCGCCTCGTTATTGGGGGGCTTTTCAGGACAAGTTTCCGGTAGGCTTGGGTGGGAAGCCCCCTAGAAGGGCGGAGGCAGCCGCGATCGGGTTCACCGACCATGGCTACTACCATCACTGGAGGGGGGAGCAGCTCGGAATCCAGACGCGCCATCTCCTTGAGCGGTGCAGCGACCGGAAGCCTTCCCTGGCCCGGGTGCAGAGTGCCATTAGGGCCGAGACTGCATGGACCACCGGCGTGCCGACGGTGGACGGCGTCCTGGCAGAGTGGGAGCTCTCGAGGGCGCTGTCCGCCGTCACAGGTGACCAGCAGCTGGTCATGTCGGTGGTCCAGCAGTCTTGGAAAGGAATGGAGATCCAGACCGTTGGGGACAAAGGCAGAGGAGTCGTCACCACCATGCCCTTTAAAAAAGGAGAAATTATTTGTGATTACCATGGGGAGGAGTTGTCGCACGAGGAGGGCTTAAGGAGACGGCAGGCCCTCCCCCGTGTCTCCTCCTCCTACATGTATTTCTTTAAAGGTCTTGGTGGGAGGACCCTTTGCCGGGATGCCCAGTCCTGGCCCTGCCCCTGTCACCCGGGCATGGAAACCTTCGGAAGGCTTATGAACCACTCCCGGCACCGCAACAACGTGCGGCCCTTTGTGAAGCTTCTAACGCTGCCACAGGGGCCACGGGAGTGCGTTCTATTCCGTGCCCTTCGGGACATCTCCATGGGGGAGGAGCTGCTGCTGGACTACGGCGTTAGACGGGGGTCCTTCCGAGGAGAAGGCAACAACTTAGATTGGCTGGACAATAGCATTTTTACAGATTTACACATTTTCCAGCAATAAAATGATTGTCAAAATCCAAATACTGTCTTTATCTGTATCTTCACTTATTACAATAAGTTAAAACATTAATACTAATAAAATAATAGTAATACAAGTATGAAATAAATTGAAAACAATAAATGATTTAAAAAATATGCTTACGACTCCGCCCACCGTGTCGACCTGAGGTAACTATTTCGAAACGAGGATGGACAACACTGACCATAGCGTTGCTGTACACTGCCTCAGGTGCCTGACGGTTCAGGAGGACCTCTCAGGGCACTTGAGGCAGGTCTGCATGAGCGGCGCTGAGGAGGCCCTGGTCCTGGAGGAGGTGGCTCGTGCCTTGGAGTCGCGCGCCAGGTTTGTCACAGAGGGGAGGGTGGTAGGCCTGGCGGAGGTGCGGGGCCTTGTGCAGGAGGACCCCACCTGCGGCTCCTTGGCCGAGTACTTCGGGGCAAAGGGCTTCCTCGTCGCTGAGCAGCCCATTACACTCAGCAGCGGCTGCAAAAGTCCATGTCCGTCCACTATGGAGGCGGATATGGCTGAGGTCTCCCGTCGCCTCGGCCAGCGGTGCGAGCTGCCTCCCAGGACCCAGACGGATTTTCGCAGTTTCTGCGTTGCCACTCTAATGTGGCTACACCGTCTGGGTCCTGGAAGCGTCAGGGAGCGTTAGGGTGCGGGAGTGGCTGGGCAGGCGGCCAGAGGGAGAGGCTGTAATCTTGACGCTTCCCGGGAAAACCGTGAGCCTGAGCCGGAAAGAGGAGGAGTGGCTGGAATGCTATTACAGGCACATCCGGCCGCTCTGCCTTAGGGCTCGGGCTTCGGGGGCAGAGGACAAAGGATGCTTCTTCCTGGGAGCGTCAGGACTCCCCCTCACTAACCCCAGCCAGGAAGTCCTGCGCCTGAAAGCAAAGTACGTCAAGAGGCAGCCCGCGCCGCCCGCTACCACCGCTGCTATGTCTTCTCCTCCGGCTTCTCCTCCAGCTGCACTGTCTCAGCCGCCTGCTCCACCTGGCGAGGAGAGGCCGTCCACCTCTGGCCTGCAGCCCCCTCCATTGCCTCCGCCTCGTTATTGGGGGGCTTTTCAGGACAAGTTTCCGGTAGGCTTGGGTGGGAAGCCCCCTAGAAGGGCGGAGGCAGCCGCGATCGGGTTCACCGACCATGGCTACTACCATCACTGGAGGGGGGAGCAGCTCGGAATCCAGACGCGCCATCTCCTTGAGCGATGCAGCGACCGGAAGCCTTCCCTGGCCCGGGTGCAGAGTGCCATTAGGGCCGAGACTGCATGGACCACCGGCGTGCCGACGGTGGACGGCGTCCTGGCAGAGTGGGAGCTCTCGAGGGCGCTGTCCGCCGTCACCAGTGACCAGCAGCTGGTCATGTCGGTGGTCCAGCAGTCTTGGAAAGGACTGGAGATCCAGACCGTTGGGGACAAAGGCAGAGGAGTCGTCACCACCATGCCCTTTAAAAAAGGAGAAATTATTTGTGATTACCATGGGGAGGAGTTGTCGCACGAGGAGGGCTTAAGGAGACGGGAGGCCCTCCCCCGTGTCTCCTCCTCCTACATGTATTTCTTTAAAGGTCTTGGTGGGAGGACCCTTTGCCTGGATGCCCAGTCCTGGCCCTGCCCTTGTCACCCAGGCATGGAAACCTTCGGAAGGCTTATGAACCACTCCCTGGCACCGCAACAACGTGCGGCCCTTTGTGAAGCTTCTAACGCTGCCACAGGGGCCACGGGAGTGCGTTCTATTCCGCGCCCTTCGGGACATCTCCATGGGGGAGGAGCTGCTGCTGGACTACAGCGTTAGACGGGGGTCCTTCCGAGGAGAAGGCAAAAACTTAGATTGGCTGGACAACTGGGCGCGCAAGTCGCCTAGGGTCCAGCCAGCCACCTTTTTTTTTTTTTTTTGTGTGTGTGTCCTTCCACTGATTTTTTTTCCTTTTTTTCCCATTTATTTATTTATTACTTAATTATTTATTTAGTTAGTTAGTTAATTAGTTAATTATTTAGTTAGTTTGTTAGTTAATTATATTGCTTTTTAAAAAAAAACAACAAAAAAAATAAAAAATAACAAAAATATGCTTACAAAAACATCATAAAATACACTTTTCAAAATAATACTTTTCATATTACAAAAAACATTCAAAAATAATATTCTGCCTTCAAATGATTTATCAAAAACATACTTAGAATAGTCTTCTTTTGTAAACTATACTGTACCTTCTTTACACTGTAAAAGCAGATAACACTTCAGTTGTTCAAAGAAAGATTAACATTTTAAAGCTAAGTAACACGATCAGCACTACACCATAAGTTATACCAACCATCACAGAACATGCAATAGCTACACACATTCATCTCTCTGACACTTGCACCATTTATGCACATTTGCACCAGACACTTTCTTACCACCACTCCCTATATCTAAAAACCAAAACATTGTGCGTGAAGTCTGCTTCACACAGGTGTGTGGGCTTGACAAACCACGTAGAAGCATTCTTAATTCCATGTAGAAGCATTCTTAATTCTTAAATTTTTTTGTATAATTAGCACATCTTGGGTGTATCTGCTTTTCTTGTTGATTTGCTGAATGTGTCCTCAATTGTAAGTCACTTTAGACAAAAGAGTCTGCTAAATGTTAATGTAACTACTGTAGATTCATAAGGTGGTGTTGCACATCAAGGTTTGCGCTTCATCATGCCCAGCATCCTAAAAAAGTCAGGTAAAAAAAATTAAATTTACCAATAGATCAAAGGAGAAAGGAGGAATTGGTTTAAGAGGAAAATACAAAATGTTTAAAAAAAATAAAATAAAATAGCTTACCATGTACTCCCTCACTTAGGGGCTTTGAGGGTGCATTCACACCTTTTTTCCACTGGTGATGTTCTAAATAACATGAAATGACAATTAGTAATTTACTAAATAATTAGTAGTTAAAATTACTAGTAATTTTTACTGTACATCATTTTAATGTGTGTGTAGGCATCTAAAGGCATAGTACCTGGATGATCCACAGTCTCCTCAGCCAGATATGGGACTTTAGAGGTTGAGCTGTAAACCTGTGAGGGAGAAAATAGATGTGAGTGAGCAAAGATTTAAAATAATAAAATATAATAATATACATAGCAAACTACTAAACTTAAAAATTTAAATGTGTTAGATGACTAAACAAATAAGCTTACATTAAATGTCATCATGCTAGATGTCATCCTATTTAAGTGTCACATATGCTTGTCAAGATTTTTTTTTTTTTAAGTTAACAGGCTTGAATACAATTAAATAATAAATAACAATGTGCCAACACCACATTTTAATTAATATTATGTGTAGCGCCCTCTTATCTCACATAATTAGTTACTGTGCACTTAGGGCACTCCCAGGTTCTAATTAGGTTGTCTCTCGACGAAATAACTTGTGGAACCCTGTTTTATAACCACAGAATTTTAAATGACACAAAGAGCTTCATGTTGATATGCTTACAAAATGTATGCCAGTTTAATAACCCTGAAAAAGAGGTTGTTTAAATTAAATCACTTGTTGTATTTATTTAACAAATAAAAATTAAATATGAAAACATAAATTCACATTTGACAATGTTAGTTAATTAGTGGGTTACAAAGATTTAACCAAACAAAAAGAAATACAATAATATAAAATATTGCGGCACCTTAGGGGTTAATTTCCCAAAGAAATCCCTCCAATGAAATTATATATCCACTCTATACAAATTAACTAAAAAATATACTGTAAATGGTCCTTAAATGTGTATTTTCTGTTTATATATTATTATTATTTCCCAAAATGCAATAAACTGCAACACAAACCTCCTTATTAAATATTATAGAACTTTCAATGTGACCAATCACTGCTCTAATTCACGTGGGCCCACTCATGCACACACATACAGTTCCCCATTCCCGTTGCAGGCCTCTACCGTTGCTGGCGATCGTTGTGGCCTCAAAAGCAAAACAATAATTGGCCGCTTCACTCCGAAGAGCCAAATAAAACAAAATAAATATTGGTACCTTTAATCCACTGAGCTCTCCTGATCTAGGGCACTCAATTGGGTGTGTAGACAGCCTCTGACACCCACGGCAGGTACACAGCAGCAAATCCTCTGTATTTAGGAACCCCCGAACCCCTCGGCAGGTCCAAACAGTATATATGCTTCAAAAGCGGGAAATCCTCTGTATCGTCGTTATACGCATCGATGAAAAGTTCGTTCACAGTATCTACTGTCTCCTGATCTGATAACCAGTCCCTTTTGCACGTTTCTCACGCACTTTAACTAATGCTGGGAGCATTTAAAACAAAAAACATTACACAGAATAGCCTATTTGCTGTTACTCACTCCCTAAACACATTAAATCCTTAAATCAAACCTGTCCGGCTTAATTGCTTAAGTTTGCTCTGCTACACGAGGCGCAGTCCGCTTTCAGTTTCGCATTCACGTTCTCCCTCTCTCTCCCGTGCAGGATCTTAGCTCCTCCCCCAAATTCACGTGAACCAATAACATACACTTTACCTCAAAAGTAGGAGGGTTTTATATAGCTATCAGTCTAGGTATTATACAAAATACCATCACACACATATACATCTTTTAAACAACAACAAATGAACTTTTTACAATAAATGAAATATATAAACTGCTAGTAAAACTAAATTATTTATTTATTTATGCTCTAATGAAAGCACTGTGCTACATATGTAAGTTATCAAAACTGGCATTCAAACTCGACAAACCGCTTGACACTCATTTAAAATAAAGACTATCAAATCAAATAAAAAATCAAATCACTTTTATTGTCACATTATCAGCAGCACGTGTGCTATGATGAGTGAAAAGCTTAGACTATTCTAACATGACTATTCATTACTACCAACGTTAGCAACTTTATTTTGGGGGAGTAAATATATACCAAGTATAAAATTTCACAGGAATGCAAAACAAACTATACATTTATCTGTCTATAATGTGGAAAAGACACAGGGAACATGGCAATTTCATAGCAATACTACACACAAACACAACATAGTATTACAAGAGAGTACATTTATGATTCAAATGTTGTCACAGCCTCAGTATAAATACATAAAAAGTAAAAAAAAAATCTCACCTGTGTGTCCACATTGGGGAAAGCTTTGTGCACGTTCGCAATTTGTACTGTAATCTTCATCTTTTGATTCCCATAATATGGCGCCGAGCTGAGAGTGATCGTTGTGGTTTGAATCTTCTTACTTCCTGTGTTGTTTTGAAACTGCGCATGTGCAGATATTATTCCACCTATTGACCAAAATGCAGTACTGCAGAAGCAACACAACTCCCTTTCATTCATGTTACATAAGCGAGCTGTTTAAATGTGAAAACTTACTTTTTCTATTTTTTTCCAACACAACACTTTTATTTTTAATACACAAACATAAGCGAATTGTTTAATTTAAACATAGTTACATTCTTTGGTCCAACTAAAGCCATAATTATTTTTTTTGAGTGTTCACAATTATGTGAAAACTATTCTTTTTTCTCATTAAAAAAAAAACGGTACAACAATTTGCATTTTGCAAAGTCTGTTTTGGGTCAAAATATTGTATGCGTGGGAGTGACAATGGTCATGAACAATTCACATCTGGAAAGACAAAAGACACTCCCCCACTGGCTTATGTTCACCCAAGGGCATTGTAAACCAATCTCCCACTGCACAATAATGGTATAAATGTGTTTGCAAAACTGTTGTAATACTTACTTTATTGTGCATCAATCCAGCATTTAATAATAATTTCTGATTGACTGACACACAGAAGTAGCGTACTGACAAAAGCTTCTAACACAAAATAAATAATATTTTAAACATGAAAAACAATTACTTTAAATATAAATAATATTTTAAGACCTTGTATATATATTTTGCCCAAAAAATTGGCAGCCTTAGTTAACGCTTATCAAACTTTCACTGTATCAACTACTGTACAATATAATTTAAATTCATTACATTGTTTTCTGTAGCAAGTAAACAAGATGATTCTCACATCATTTTGAAGCAAAAAACATTAGGCTACAAGATCCAGTTCTCAAAAGTCTTGTGAACAAGTGTTTTCTGTGTGTTTCATGGCCTAGTTTCAGTGACTTTAAAATTGAATTTTTTCACTAACCACGCATAAACGTTTCTTTCTCAAAAACACAAACATGCTGCTTAGATATTATTGTAGCCCAGCTTGTGCTGTTTACCGTGTTATCACACATTAGCCATTTATATGTTTTTAAGATACTGAAAACAACACAAATATCAGTGCATGTCAAAACTTCTCCACAGCCCCAAAACACCCTTTGACAGCTGAGGGTTAATAAAACCATTTTGATGTAATATATCATCAAGAAAGAAAGATAGAAAGAAAGAAAGGAAGACATGTATATTACTCAACACATAAGGGTTTTAAAGTCACTAGATTGATATTAAACTCTGTGATTACAATGGGTCATGATTTACTCACCCTAATGTTGTTCCAAACATCTCTGACATTCTTTCTGTTCTGACTGAAACAAAAACAGCAAAAAAAGGAATATTATTATCATTGAGCGAGTTCTCGGATTCTAAGACGTGTTGTTGTTTTTTTATCGTGGTGTTGTGTTGTCTGTGAACCCACGAGAGCAGCCTGTCTGTCATGAATCTTCATGGTATGTTTTTTTCTGAAAAGTCCAGTCCTTCGCTAATGCCCGAAAGCTTAAAGTTTAGAAGCAGCTGGAATTCGCTCCACAGTCCTGGGTTCAATCAGAATAAGAATAAGTCTGTAGGGTGGACTTCCAGCTGTTTCCAAACCCTGCTATGTAAAGCCTGTTAAAGCTAGCTTACTTCACAGCTAAGCCTAGGAAATAGCTTTGTAAGAAAAAAATAGAGTTTTGACACTGCAAAAATGTGGCCCACTTTAATCCTCACACATTTTAATGTATTGAAGATCCAAGGCTTTTTTCCTCATTTATATGTTGTAATGATAATTCAGAAGCAAACAGATATAGATGTTTATGCATATTTCTAAATGTTTTAGGGTATTTAAGCCACTGTTTTATTGCTTGACTAAATGTTGTTCTGGTGAAATGTATATATTCTGTTCAAGTTCATGTTACTAAGAGGGGACTGTCACTCTATACTGACCAAGAAGGTGCCAGGCTTTTTACTCATTTTACAGTAAAACAACACATACATAATTTTCTATTATAGCCTTTTTTATATATTATAGTTGAAAATAATTAGAAATAAATAAATAAGAGACACTAAGTGTGAAACAAAGACATGCTCTAACACAGAACAAACACAAACAAGCACACAATTAAACAAACACAAACACACACACACACACACACACACACACACACACACACACACACACACATCCTCACATATAGACACAAAAATGTTGATATTCAACAATTTCCTACTTCCAGAGAGTGACTAAATGTTCTGGTGAAACGTATATATTCTGTTTAAGTCTTCATGTTTACACTTAAAGTTGACACAAACTTTTCAGAAGAAAACTATTAGAATTCCACTATATGGTAGACATTTTGAGACTGAAAAAATAAAATGACTTTACCAGTCACCAAATGCCATTACCAGTCACTGTAATACAAAAAAAAAAAAAAAAAGTCTCATCAAATAGAAGTTAATTTTGAGCATTCTTACATTTTAAGATCGTGTGCATGTCCAAATCCATCTTGGTTAAAGTGATTTCACAAGTGTTTCTTTCAAGGTCCACTGAAATGCTGCAGTAGATTAACTATCTGTTTGACCTTTACACATAAGCTTGGATTCAACCACTCAGCCTCTGTCTCACAAGATTAAGCATTTCAATGCACAGTAAGGTCAAGCTTTCTATTGCGTACGTGACAGATGCAAAGCGACAACACTGGAGATGCAGCCTAAAGAGAGATCAAGACTTTGGCAAATTAATGTAGAATCTCTTTTGGAAAACACTGTGAGACAATCAGACTGAATTTGGGCTTGATTATCCCTTTTGACAATCAAATGTTAAATCCCGATTTGACTGACTGACCGTTGGTTGGTTGGTTGATTTGATTTGATTTGATTGGTTGCTTGCTGGCTTGGTTGATTGACTGATTGATTGATTGATTGATTGATTTATTGATTGAAAATAAAAATACAAAGACTGCCACTTTGTGGTTCAAAGAGAAAAAAAAAATATTGATATGAACTTTTTAGATACATGTACCTGTTAAAGGTTTGATATAATGCATTGATTATACTTATATGGCTGCACTGACATGTGTTAATCTACCAAATTTATATTTTACTAATGATAAAAACTGTGGTAGGATGATAAAACAGACTATGATAAGCACACATTTGTGTGGTGGAGGGGCTCTGGAGGAGTGTGTAGCTTATGGTGTTTTCCTATGGTAAAACCTGGCTGGGTTGTAATTAAATTAGTAACGGTGTTACTTTTAAAGAAGAAACAAGTGTCCGTTGCCTTAACAGGTCCTCAGTGCTAGTAACTTCACTGAATACTATGAATGCACATACTCTGATATGCTCATCTAATGAATGAGCAATACATTATTGCTGACAAAAAGAGATAAGAATAAAATATAGTCAAAAAGATGAAAACAACAATAATTTTCATTATAGCCCACTGCTCTGCACTGTTCATTCATTAGATCAACAGTGAACGTATTCAGTATTCAGTTAGTGGCAGAGAGGACCTGTGTCTAGCCATTTTCATTGACAAAATGAACACTGAATTTACAAATGGATGGTTGCATATATTGAGCTTGGTCTAGTTTTGATTGCCCATTAAGCTAGTTATAGGCTATATTAGACTGGCCATTGGATTGGTTTTGTTGCAAAAACCTGACAACTCTGATCTCTCCCAGGTAGCAAAGAATTCTGGCCCAGATTTGGCATAAAGCTAGCACAGCAGGCATTCGTTCGGCACTGGCATACAGCATCTGGGCCAAACTTGGCCTGGGATTGGCAGATGTGGCATCATCTTTAAGGTGACACACAAGACTCGGGCCTGATAGGTTGTGACACACCAACATTTCTGACCCAGTTATCGATTGTTAACTTGCATGAGACTTGGCCCAGATATGGTCCATGTTTGTATGGAGGCCAGACTTGGTCCAATCATGCACCCTAATTCACTGCGGCATGTTGGTCAAGCAAAAGCATGATTGCGTGGGCCAGAGAAATTTTGCTATGTGGGATGCATTAACACTGAGGTAGCAAATAATGCTGGCCCAAATTTGGCATAAAGCTAGCACAGTAGGCACTGGCATACACCATCTGGGCCAAACATGGCCCTGGTTTTGCAGAGGTAGCATTGTCTTTATGGCAGCACATAAGACTTGGGCCAGATATTAAATGTAGTATTTGGCCCAGATGTTAAAAAAGTATATGTGAGCCACGTAAGTTTGGCCAATCTTGACCCACTTTTAAAATACATTTCAATTATTTATGAGTAAGGAAAAAATTCTTCCAATCAGGTTGCTTTGAGAAAAAACACAACCATAAACTGAAATGCTTCAAGGGTTTATCAAATTCATTGCAATCGTGACACACCAACATATCTGACCCAGTTCAGGCCCAGTTATGGGTATTGACTGAGACTTGTTCCAGATATGGTCCATGTTTGGCACTTGTATGGAGGCCAGACTTGGTCCAATCATGTACTGTAAATTCATTGCGGAATTCGGGCCAAGCAAAAGCTGATTGTGTTTGCCAGATCTGTGCCAGAGAAATTTTGCTATGTGGGCTGTTTCTTCTCGGTTCCTCTGTGTCTTAAAAAATAAAATCTATACATTGCAAAGTCATGTTTGACCACCAGGGAATTTAGGAAATGTCCAAATGTTCACGTTTAAGATTTTGGTTGTTTATAAATGGGCGGATAATAGTTTGTGGTAATTGGTGAACTGCATGTGTGTGTGTGGCCATATCAGCAGAACTTGATTTTACCAAGTTCGACATATCTCTGGATCAACTTTATTGTAGATCCTGGAACAACAATCTAATGATCCAATCAGAGGTTTGAGGAATTGGTTTACATTTGTTGTCAGGTTTAAGCTTACAATGAAGAGCTTTAAAATCATTATTTACCTTTCCTTTCCATCAGATTTTATGTATATCTTAAAGTTACAGCTAGGTTTAGTGTGTAAGGATTTGGTTTGGGTTAAATATTCAGATCAGAATGATGTTACAATTGATTGTAACATCTTTCTTGTCTGACCATTTAACCCAAGGATGCCCAAACTCAGTCCTGAAAGGCCAGTGTACTGCAAAGTTTGGTTCCAACCCTAATCAGACACACATTTGCTAGCTAATCAAGCTATTATTAGGCTTTCTAGAAACATTCATGCTGGTATGTTGAGGCAAGTTGGAGCTAAAATCTGCAAGACACTGGCCTTTCAGGACCAAATTTGGGCACCCCTGATTTAACCCAGGTATGCTTAAACTCGGTCATGGATGGCTGGTATCCTGCAGAGTTTGTTTCCAACCCAATTAGACACACATGAACTAGATAATCAAGCTCTTACTAGGTATACTAGAAACTTCCAGGCAGATGTATTAAAGGAAGTGGAAGCTAAACTTTTAATCAATCAATCAATCAATCAATCAATCAATCAATCAATCAATCAATCAATCAATCAATCAGCATTTCACACACTATAAGAACAAAGCTGTTAACCATAAGGTTTTTTATTATCATGTTTGTAGTCTCTCACACTGAAAATCTGTAGTGTGTGTCAGTCTTAAGATTGACTTTTATGGCCTGTCAGGCTGGTGGAAAATCTCCAGCGCCGCTGCTCTCCCACCAAATTAAGTTGAAGCAAAGAGAGCCCCTCCAGAGTGACAAGAAGATGGAACTGTAACTGCCTTAAAGGCCAGTGGTGAAGGAGTACACCAATGTGTGTCTTGTGCCGCCGAATGCACAAAGAGTTATTGGCAGGGAGAGTGACACTCAATGAGTGAGAGAGTGTGTGTTTTGCTCTTGAAGACGACGCTCCCTCATTGCCCAAGGCAGTCTGGCAGTGAAGTCCATTGGCTATTAGAGGGAAAACTCATGTTACGAGTCATATGTCATCTCAAGGCAGATCTCCTCAAGCAAACTCCTCAATCTCAATGTCACAGCTTTCAGCAGAATAAAATGCCAGAGATGTCCCACTTTGTACTTTGATATCTTCATCATGTTCAAAGAACACAATGCTAAATATTTTAAAAGTGCCATAGAATGCAAAACTGTAAACAAAAGGATAGTAGTTCTCAATTCTGGTCCAATTCTAGCACATTTTGCATTTCTTTCTTACTTAAATAAACCTAGGACCAGAATTGAGAACCACTGATCCAGGTATAGTTCAATAATAAGAGTTGAAAACATGAAAATTACTTAGGCAAGGCAAGACAAGTTTATGTATATAGCACATTTCATACACAGTGGCAATCCAATGTGCTTTACATGGACAAAAAATACAAGAGACAAGTAAATAAAAAATCTAATCAAATGATAAGTAAAAACAGATTAAAATGTGCTAAAACAGGTTATAAAAAATTTAAAAAGAAAAGAAAGACAAAATAGTGGAATCTTTCTTGCGTAGCACAGTGCTCATTCAGTAAAGGCACAGCTAAACACCTGTTTTCCATCTTGATTTGAATGTACCTAATGTTGGAGTACATCTGATCATTTCTGAAAGCTGATTCCAGCAGCAGGGGCTGCTTTGATTAAACCCTTGGAATTTGAAATGTACTTCATCCTTAAGATCTGAGCAATCTGTTAGGTTTGTATTCAGTAAACGTGTAATGTATTGAGGTCCTAGGCCATTTAGTGATTTATAGATAAGTAATAAATCTATTCTGAATGTAACTGGGAGCCAGTGTAAAGACCTGAGGACAGGTGTGATGTGAGCTGATTTCTGGTTCTGGTCAGAATCCTGGCCGTAGTGTTCTGGATGAGCTGCAGCTGTTCGACTGTCTTTTTGGGAAGGCCAGTGAGGGATCCATTACAGTAATCCACCCTGCTGGTGATAAAAGCCTGAACAAGTTTCTCAATGTCCTCACTGGAAACAAAGCATCTAATACTTGCAATGTGCTTGAAATGATAGTATGCTGATTTAGTTACTGCTGACTCCAGTATCACACCTAGATTCTTGACCTTATTCTTTGTTGGTTGACCCTTAGAGCCAAGGTACATATTCGCCTTGAGAAGCTCATCTCAGTTTACTTTTAACTGAAGAAAATTTTGGCAGATCCAACTGTTTATTTCATCAATGCATTGCCAGAGGGTGTCTATCAGGCTAAAGTCATTAAGCAGTAATGCTAAGTAGATCTGAGTGTCAGTAGCATAGCTGTGGTAGGAGATTTGGTTCTTTCTCATTATTTGGTTTAGAGGGAGCATATAAAGGTTGAACAGGACAGGTGCAAGAATTTAAACCTTGTGGACCTCCACATCTCATGGGTGTCCACCTTGATCAATGGTCACCAATACTGACATAGTAACCTATCCCTTCAAGGTAAGATCTGAATTGCTTTGAGCCTCAAACCCAATTGTTTCCTTCCTTCCTTTTCTCCCTTCTTATGTAAATGTTTTAGAGCAAAAGGAAAAAAAAATTGCCGAACCAGTATTGACTGTGACATAACAGTTATTAATATGGAGTCTATCCCAAAATCCCTTTAAAGGCATTCTAAATTTTTTGGCTCTGCCCCAACAGTGTTTGATTCTTATGAAGGGGCAATTCCTACGATAGTGCCTTTTCAACACAGCTACAGCATGTATAGTTATTTTATTCACTTCTTGACTGTTGAAGAGATTATTGTTCAGAATTAACTGATTTACAAATACCCAAAGAGCATGCAAATGTAGGTCACTTTAGGCAGTAATGGCAAAAGGGGGCCAAATATTCCAATTCATACTTGGGCCATTTAAGGCAAAGATATGGCACTTATGGTAAAATGTATTCTAAATGTGAGCATTATGTGGCCCATGTGGAAAATGGTAAATTCAGCCCAAATGACGGAGGACAAATGTTGGCCACAGTTGGCAAAAAATGTGGCATAGTCATTTAAGGGTAATCTGGGTCTAAATCCAAAGTGGCTCACATGTGTAGGTGCAAATGTGGCCCAGTTGTTTTAAGACATATATGGGCCACTTTAGGCAAATATTCGGCACAGTAAACTCTGGCTAATGTGGCTGTGAGCCTAAAGTGGCCCAGAGAAAATATGGCAAATGTGGCCCAGTTATTTTAAAACATATGTGGATCACTTTTGGCAAATATTTGGTACAGTAAACTCTGGCTAATGCAGCTGTTAGCCTAAAGTGGTCCAGAGAAGATATAACAAATGTGGCCCAGTTATCTTTATACATATGTGGACCACTTTTGCCAAATTTTCAGAACAGTAAGCTCTGGCTAATGTAGCTGTGTGCCAATAGTGGCTCAGATGAGATATGGCAAATATGGGTGAGTATCTCTGGCTAAAGACAGTGTGAGCTCAAAGGAGCTGAGGTAAAATGTGGCAAGTAAGGTACTGTTATCCTAAAACATATGATAGGTCACTTTTGGTAAAGATAAAGAACATTGATCATTTGATATTTGTAGGGATCAACCCATAGCTATTTGACATGGCAGATATGGGTAATAATATAGCTAATTTGTGGCCCAGATCTGGCAAGCAGGAGCAGAATACCCTCGAGCCATCGTTCTATTCAGTATTTGATGTACGTGTCTGGTGTAGGCCAGATCTGGGCCCGGATAAAAGCAAACTGTGGGCCAGAATAGGGTCAGTTCTGGTTCATTTGGTTGAATTCTGGCTGATATGTGATATTGCTATGGCTTAAATGTGGACCAGATCTAGCAAACAGGAGTGGACCGCCCAAGTCCCATCATTCCTTGCGTAATGTGAGCTGGATGTAAGTGTCTGGTGTGGGCCGGATTCGAGCCACATGAATTTTGCTAGCTGGGTCTTGATTTTTTTCTCTTTTAAAATGTGTTAATATTTTTTTATATTATATAAACTTGGGTGTACTTGTTTTTGGAGTGTTATCGTAAGTTATTTTGTTAGATAAACTCCAGATTTGAGGGCGTAAAAAAGGCCTTCAAATCCACACATACAGTGAACTCTTTCCATTAATTTACACCCAAAGCATTTGCCATCTGAAAATCCCCTGACCAATCTCAGCAATGCATTGCTTAGCTGTTTTTGCTTTCAGCAGTTTTCAGCAATTTTATTCATTAAAAAATAATATAAAAATAATACATCAATAAAACATAAAAAAAAAAACATTACAATAAAACATTAAATAAAAAAATAAAAAAAGTTATGTTTTGAGTTAATCAATTCACCGTGAGTTTGCACGGTATCTGTCCACACTTGTCACTTTTCTCTAACAGAATGCACAGTATAGCCCAATGGACTGGCCAGTGCAGATGGTTTAATTAATTGCATTAGGATGAAGGCTTCAGTGAGCTCCAATTCATGCCTCCCCGTTTTTAATCCCACCACGCTTGCGATGAAACTTTGCATCATATTCATGGCTTGCCATGAGGAACAGATATCACAGTCGGGCAACTCCTCGAGGAGACACAAGAAAACAAATAATCTCCCAGTTAGCTGTGAGGCAGAATAAACACCAGCATGCGTTAGAGCTTGTGAAAATATGACACAATAATATCAAGAGTGTTTCGCTTAGAATTAATTCATGTTTTGGTCTAGCTAAGAGCAAATGTTACAAAAGCACTGGTAATTTCTGATGTGGAAAGCTTGACTATTTGTGCGGTAGATGTCAGTCTCCAGACAGTTTATGCTGTGGACATTTTATGCAAAACATTACCAAACCAAATCATCTAGCACAACAGCTCAAGTGGGGTTCAGCCTTGCAAATATATATATATATATATATATATATATATATATATATATATATATATATATATATATATATATATATATATATATATATATATATATATATATATGGGAATACTTTAGATAATGTAAAGCTATGGAGTATATCACATAATTCCTTCCCATGAATGGAAAACTAGAGCTAACTTTGCTTTTTCTTTTCTTTTTTTTGTTTTGTTTTGTGAGGGCTTCTGGTTTAGGGAGCTATGGCAAAAGTTGCGTTTTCGGTTGCTCATGCAGCGTCAATATTTCAATCTATAGCCTTTTTTGCTTCCACCACCCAGCCTACAAGTGATGTTTACATTACTTATTTACTCCCAGGGCCATTTACATCGAAGTTGATATTTAGCCGCACTAAGTTGGTGTTTTGGAACGTCTACATTTTACAATGTGCGTTGTTAGCCTAATGCTCAACCCCCAATCTTGGGCACCAGGACATACACACATACACTAAAGACAATTGAACCTACCCAATTCACCTATAGCGCAAATTTTTGGACTTAGGGAGAACTTGCAAACTCCAAACAGAAATGCCAACTGACCCAGCTGATGTCCATCAACATTTTTTATTTTTGTGTTAAAAAGTAAATAACAAACCCAGTAAGGCTGCTTATCTGTCATCCTCTCATCCTACACTTTCCGCTGGTCTCGTATCAAAGGTGCAAACGGAGCCTCCTGCCAACAACATATCTTTTAAATCTGAACTTTTATCCTGTCTATTTAATGATATTGCTGGGATTCTGTGCTCTAAGTTGCAAATTGTACTGGGTGATGATGTGGCAATAATGAAAAATACATTTAAGTACATGGAACAATCTTTAAGGTTGCTGGTTCGAGCCTAAGCTGGGTCAGTTGGCATTTCTGTGTGGAGTTTGCATGGGTTTCCTCCGGGTGCTCCGGTTTCCCCCACAAGTCCAAAGACATGCGGTACAGGTGAATTGGGTAAACTAAATTGTCAGTAGTGTATGTGTATAAATGGAAGTGTATGGGTGTTTCCCAGTGATGGGTTGCGGCTAGAAGGGCATCCGCTGCGTAAAACATTTGCAGGTTAAGTTGGCAGTTTATTCCGCTGTGGCGACCCCAGATTAATAAAGGGACTGAGCTGAAAAGAAATGAATAAATAAATTAATAAATAAAATACAACTACTACTACTACTACTCTACTACTACTTACTACCACTAATAATGATAATAATAATACATAAATAGATAAATAAAATACTACTTCTAATAATAATGATAATAATATTAAAAATAATAATAATAATAATAATAATAATAATAATAAGGTGAGGCGGTGGTGCAGTAGGTAGTGGTGTCACCTCACAGCAAAAAGGTTGCCCATTGGAGCCTCAGCTGGGTCAGTTGGCATTTCTATGTAGAGTTTGCATATCCTCCCTGCATTTGCATGGGTTTCCTCTGGGTGCTCCGGTTTCCCCCACAAGTCCAAAGACATGTGGTACAGGTGAATTGGGTAAGCTAAATTGTCTGTGGTTTATGTGTGTTAATGAGTGTGCATGGATGTTTCTCAGTGATGGGTTGCTGTTCGAAGGGCATCCACTGTGTAAAAAAAAACAAAAAAAAACATGCTGAATGAGTTGGCAGTTTATTCCGCTGTGGCGACCCCAGATTAATAAAGGTACTAATCCGAAAAGAAAATGAATGAATTAATTAATATTAGATATGGGTTTGAGTAATATGTTAATAGTTGTTTTATTATAATATAATAATGTATTACAAATTTCAAATGAAAATATTGTGAGTTAGGGCTTTTTTTAGAACATACTGTAAAAAAACAAAAAACAAACAAAACAGGGTTATTCAACTACATATTGATAACTCTTCTAACGTCAAGAGGTAGATTTTTTATTTTTTTTGCTGTGTAAAAACAACCGTTATAAGCAACAACATTATGTTATATGGAATAATATGTTATATTATAATATATGGGAGCTTGATTTTGTACTCAGACGGCTTTGATGTTGAAACATTTAACACAGTGACTTTTATCTTAAGTAAATGGAAACAATATATTTTCTGGGTTAATTATGCCATTTATTAAACCAGAACTCTGCAATTATCTGCAAAAACATTTTTGGGACCCATATCCAAATTGAAAACATAAATAGAAAGAAAACATTAGTGAACCAAAGATCAACTGTTTATACTGGAAATAAAACAGTGTTACTACAGTAAATATTTTGACAATTCAATATGCAATACATACTTGATTGTTCATAAATAAGGAATATATTTTCTTTGGTCGAGGGCAGGTAAAGCGACGTGATGGATGGGCAATAATTTTGCACTTGGCAGCTCAATTGTGGCATGTAGGACTATCATTACCCTCTTACAGCACACTGCAATTATCACCATTGCATTGATGCAGTACAAGCATACTTTGACTCATGAGCACTCTGACATCCCTACGTGCTGCTCACAAATGATTCCTTTGTAAAATGAGACAAAAAAGTCAAGCGTTTTTCTGTCAGGCAGCATAACCGTCGCTCTGCTCGCTTTGATCTATTTGTTTGTCTGTCGGTTTGAAAGTCACCTGCTGTCGAGATGTTTGGAACCGTAGACTGAAATATCAAATGCGATAGGAAAAGAAAACGCATGACGGTTAGACCATTTGGTCATTTGTTAGAATATAAAGAAGAGCATTTTGTAAAGAGGAAAAGTAGTATTGACCGATTGCAGGGACCTCTAAACTACATAAAGAATTTGGAATTGTAGACAGGTACAAACAACAGATGATTGCCCATGCTCTCTCTTTTGCCAGGAGAAGATAAGAGGTCGGCAGAGATGTGAAAATGAAACTGAAAAGCATTGATTTTTTCCCCTGATTGTTTTTTGTTTTGTGGTTCTGGCGCATTTTGATGCTCAAGAAAACCACGTTTGTCACTGTTCGCAAATGCGCAAGCTTGGTTCAAGGATGGCCAAAGGACGAAAGAGTTTAATCGTAATTACGGGAAATCATATTACTCTAATAATTGACCTTGAGACACTTTTCTCCGCAGGACAATGTCACCTTCCCCATCCCTGGAAGCTAATTCACTCGGCAAATAAAAGATGAGCGGTCGCAGTTTTGTCCTGGGCACTATTAATAGATTATATTAGTGATCATGTCCGGACTGGTATTACAAATGTATTTACTGTGATTAAAATGTCAACTTTGGGGATTTATTGGGAAATTATTAATGCAACAATAACGATGTTGTTTTACATATGATACGTTTGCCCTTAGATAGTTTCATGCAAACCTACATTTACAGTAATGAAACTGTATGTGCATGTGCATATGTAGACTCACTGCGAATACTAGTGGGTGCACCAATCCAACTACTTACTGATAGTAAAATCTGATCAGCCAATCATATGACAGTTTAGTAAATTTAGGGATGTAGAAGCAAATTAAAGGCACAGTTTTAGCTGATATAGGGTGAATATGCCTACCCAGTCTAATTGCAGATACGTACAAAGGTTTAGATTTCTGGGGACAGCAAAATACGTAACCTTAGGTATGTTTGCTTGCAGTTTTTGTTTTTGATAATCCACCAGAGGCCGATGTGTATGATTTTTGATGAACACAAATTACTCTCGGCGAGGCAGTGGCGCAGTAGGTAGTGCTGTCGCCTCACAGCAAGAAGGTCGCTGGGTCGAACCTCGGCTCAGTTGGCGTTTCTTTGTGGAGTTTGCATGTTTTCCCTGCCTCCGCGTGGGTTTTCTCCAGGTGCTCCGGTGTCTCCCACAGTCCAAAGACATGCGGTACAGGTGAATTGGGTAGGCTAAATTGTCTGTAGTGTTTGAGTGTGTGTGTGAATGTGTGTGTGGATGTTTCCCAGAGATGGGTTGCTGCTGGAAGGGCATCCGCTACGTAAAAACTTGCTGGATAAGTTGGTGGTTCATTCCGCTGTGGCGACCCTGGATTAATAAAAGGACTAAGTCGACAGGAAAATGAATGAATGAATGATTGACAAATTGCTCTCGCACGTCCTCTTCCTGTGTAAATCCACTAGAGGGTACGATATACACTTTAGCCAGCCAGCCTGACCAACTGACCCACCCAACTCATTTCCTAAACCCAAGAGATAGTGTTTTCAATTAATCTAGAAAAAGAAAAGTCATCTAGTGATTTCACCACGTTTCATCCTCCACCTGTTGTTTATTTATTAATTTATGTTTTCATTTATTTTTTGCTTTTGTTTTACCTGGTTTCTGGAACCAAATCTGGAGTCTGCCGACATATGCGGCGAGCCACTAAGCAAACCGGTAATGCTGTAAACGCTATTCGTATGGAGGTAATCGGTCAGCTGGTGGCGCTAAAATAAACAGAAGCTGTCGATGGCATAATTCCACCCTATAGTGTTTGTTTCAAATACGAAATGCAGCCACATGGACCACTGGCAGTCCTGTGACAGTTTGTTGTCTTTATCCATTTGAGTCTTATTCTGTTTTGTCAAGCCCTGTTCCCTGCCAGCCCTACCCAGTGAAGATGGTTTATTTGTTTGTTAAAGCTTTCCCCTTTGTTTATGTTAACTTATATTTTATTTTTATGATAAAAAAAACATATTATTTGCTACGCTTGAGTACTCGCTCCTTTCCCCACCCTACAAACATGACACCCAAGTTGATTTTATTTTAAAAAGTCAGTAGAGCCATTAACTTTTATAATTATGTACATAGTATGTTTACTCGATAATTACAAGCCAATGAGTTTACTTTCTTTTTAAAGTAAACCCAATTAAACATTTTTTTCCAATGTAATAAGCATGGGATAGTGCAAATTTAAGGGATTTATTGCATAACTGACTGGCTATTTGCACATAATCCTAATTATTACATGGCTACTTTCCACAAAGGTAACGTATTAGACACAAAACATTGATCTGAGCTGTAATAATTGACAAAATTTTAAATTAAACCTAAAAACTTTGGCGAAAATTTTTGGTGTGGGTAGTGGTAATTGTAGTGTTGTCGGAAGTAGGAAATTCCACTAATGTGCACTTGAATAAAAATAAAAAATGTGAACGCTTCTGATTGGCCATTGTGTGATATGACTGTGATTATCTCTAATGATCACTGTTTTACAAGACCTTTAACATGGACATTGAAGCATTCGAAAACTGTGTCTGTCAGCTGACTGACACTGCATGCAAACCTTGACAGACAACTTTCAAATGCTCCAGTGCTCGACAACTTTTTTGTTCCTTCAGAAATAATAAAAAAAAAAAATTGCAGAAAGAAAAACAGCTGGATGTAGCCTACAGTATACTAAATAATTTGTATTATTGTTCAAGCACAAGATGATGCCTGACAGTAAGAGCGTAAGCCTAAATGTATATGCAAAAATTCACTAACGATTAAGACCATTTGTAGTACCTAGATTAGCCTGTGTTATTAGTTACGCCATGTGTTATCTGAGAAAAGCATGCGTTGGGATTCTATGCTTGACCAATTAGAATCAAGTATTCCAAAGTGTTTGACTCCTCTCTCTTAATATATTGTGTCATTCCTAAGTTTCTGTAGGTGTTACATCAGCTAACACAGGCAGAAATAATGAATCAGCTTTGCTTTTTGAACGTCTTGAATCGTATAGTGGTGATGATTTAGTAAGAAAACCAGACATACAGTATCTAATCCCCCACATGGAGAGAGTGTGTTGAAAAATCCTAGGTAAACTTTTGCAGCACACTGAAGTCTTTCAGTATTAACATGCGTTTCTGAAAGAAAATAGAGAGAGAAAGAGAGAAAGAGAGAGAGAAAGAGAGAAAAGAGAGAGTGGACTGTTATTATGGCTTAGAAATGAAAGCTGTTAAAAATGCCCTTTAGGACAAATTCCACTTGAAAGCTGAATTCCTAATGTCCTCATGTCCAAGGTTACAGAGGGCTTCTTTAATTGATGCATCATCATTTATAGACGCCGAATGTCTGTTCCAGGTTGTTAGTTTGCTGTTTGTGGGCGGTTCTAGCTGTCATCCCTTACGTGATGTTTATGGGTGCACTGTAATTGGTTATGTCACGTGATGTAGCGGACAGCGGGAAAGTATTGCCTGTGGCTTCAAGATGTGGCATGAAAATGAAGGACATTTCTAAGCCCCCAGGAAGAAAGTATCACTTCTGTCACCCCTGATTTTGTCCAAACACATTTCGTGTGCTGCATAGGCTACAAAGAAAAACAGAAACAGCAGACCCACACTGAACTTTCTGTGAAGTCGACCTTATAGACTTTTAGATATCTTACATCTTATTATTTTCTGATGTTTACATTCAGTTTGGATCATCGGTTATACTTTTTAAGGCAACATTGTAACTAATTACTTTACTTGAATAGGATATCACTGATGACTGACTGTTTGACGAACTGAATGACTGACTGACTTATTGACTGACCCACCCTTCTCTTTCCCTAAACCCAACCATATTTATTGAATGACCCGTCCACTGACTATAAAAAATGATTAATCAGTCAACAATTCTAACATTAAAAATATTAAGTACAGTTAAATTGAGCAGCCTGATACGCTTTAACATTCCATCCTAATAAAAATATATCATGCATTGTTAAAAAGAGTTTATCACTTTCACTTTCCCTTTCCTTAAGTGTAGTCCCTGTTTTTGATAGGTTTAATTAATTCTAATATATATATATATATATATATATATATATATATATATATATATATATATATATATATATATTTCAATTGGTATAATCATCTAAACATTTTCAGGTATTACACTGTAAAAAAATTCATAACTATACGATTTTTTTCCGCCAACTGGGGTGCTGGAAAAAAAAAAATACGTAAAATAACGGCCGTTAAATTACAGTAATATTCTGTAAAATAATGGATAATAAATTACAGAAATGTCCTTAAATTACAATTTCTGGTTAACTTCTGTAATTTCATAGCCGTTTTGATTTTACTGTTTATTTGCCACCTTAGCTGCCGGAAATAAACCACAGCTTTTTTGTTTTTTTTACAGTGTACAGTTCAGGTGCTAAGCTGTAGCACTGAATAAACAAAGACATCAGGACAGATGACTTGCAGAAAATAATAACAAAAGCCGAGCATGCATTCAAAGCGATTTCATAATCTTGCATATTGTTAGCAGCTTTTTTTTCAGTGATTATAAGATCAAATGCTTAAATAATTAAACCTAATTTATAGTGTATTTATAGTCCATGAATGTCAGATAATATGACTTACACAGAAACATCTTTAAAATAAAATTGCACTAATACATAGTATTTAATTTGTAGGGGCTGAATAATCTTCACAATGTGATATTCTTGGGTACTTTTAGAAGGGCTACTTATTACTCATACTTGCTTTAAATAGTATTTAGAGCAGATACTTTTGCACTACATTTTGTGGCAGGTAATGGTGTTTTTATTTGAGGATATTTTCAGTATTCTTTCCACCACTGCATATAGCCACTGCCTGGTCTCCATCCTAGCAATCCTTTTCATTACAAATGCAATGTTTAGGTATTTACTTGATGCTCCATAATAGATGCGAAAGGGCAAACAACTAGAACAATTGGATCTTAAGGGAAACCTACCAAATTCTGATTGGCAGCCAGGCTTGAAAAAGAAGACTCCTGCCATATCCAGTCAGCAAACAAGTTAAAACATTTATTTCAGATTCCACTGAATAAAATCAACTACAAAAAAAAAGGAAAAGTTGATACTATTTGCTGATAAAATTTACCTAAAGAGTAACATTCTTTTGTAAATTACACAGTATTTAACTGTAATATGAACTGTGTTTTACTGTAGGACAGTTATGCAGTATGTTACTGTATTTTAAAGTTGCATTGTGAAAATGACTGTATCTTACAGCAATGATACACAATGTTGTAAAAACATATAGAGCAAAATAGTTGGTGCTGTAAATTTAAATACAGTATTTCTATCATTGATTTAAAACGGACCGGCCCACTGGGAATGCTCCTGGTCCTCCTGATTAGCCAATCCGGGTCTGAAGCAGAATCATATGATAAGAAAATGTCAGTTTGGAACATCAAGCAGCATGACGAGTTGTTTTTAATGTCTAAAAATGAATAGAAGTGAATGAATGTGAATTGAAATAGTGGCGCCCATTCGTACGCAAAGAATAAGATAAATAGTTATTTTCTCTACAGACAAAAAACAGCTTGAACCAGCCTAGGCTGGTTTTAGAGGGGTTTTAGTCAATTTCAGGCTGGTTTCCAGCCATTTCCAGCCTGGTCTTAGCTGGTCATGACCTGCTAAAACCGGCTTGACCAGTCTATCCAGGCTGGGAGCCCAGCCAAAACCAGCTATGTCCAGCTCAAACCAGGCTTAGAAAATAGATACTTTTAATGGTTCGTTGACAAAAGAGTCAAGTGTTTAATAGGAAAATGATCAAAATTCTTTGGTCATTTCTGAGTGTGATGCTAATACGATTCAATGATCTATGCTAAGCTAAGTTAAGTTAAAGAGTTCCAGCTAGAACCAGAGATGGGCTGAAGGCATTTAAAAATGGTAAAACTTAGCTATTTAGCTCTAGAGAACTAATCATATTTGCAGAAGAAAATGTAGGGTTCCTTTTAGGGTGCTTCAGTGCATAAACATCACATAATTTATAATTCTGAAGAAAATGATGCCATGATAAACACCGATTAGATATCATTACATGAATGAATAAAAAATGCAAAGCATCCGAGTACAGTTTTTCACATTTTAATTGCATTTTGAAAAAGTTTTAACTATATGTTTAAATCAGACATAAAATACACATCCTACAGTTAAAGTCAGAATTATTAGCCCCCTTCATTTTTTTTTATTTTTCTTTTTAAAATATTTTCCAAATGATGCTTAACAGAGCAAGGAAAAAAAGTCTTATTTGTTTTTATTTCGGCTAGAATAAATGCAGTTTTTAATTTTTTAAAACACCATTTTTGGGACACAATAGCCCCTCTAAGCTATATTTTTTCTCAATAATCTACAGAACAAACCATCGTTTTACAATAACTTGCCTAATTACCATAACCTGTCTAGTTAACTAAATAAACCTAGTTAAGCCTTTAAATGTCACGTTAAGCTGTGTAGAAGTGTCTTGAAAAATATCTAGTCAAATATTATTTATTGTTATCATGACAAAGATAAAATAAATCAGTTGTTAGAAATGAGTTATTAAAACTATTATGTTTAGAAATGTGTTGATTAAATCTTCTCTCCGTTAAACAGAAATTGGGGAGGAAAAAAAAGAAACAAATGGTCTAATAATTCAGGGAGGCTAATAATTCTGACCTTAACTTAATTTTTACATCAGTTACTGAGACAATGAGTACAGAAAATGTGTGCAACTGCTGTTTGGGACTAATTACTAGTAACACTTGATTTCATCATCTTTATTCTTTCCTTCCCCTTTTCTCTACATTCTTTATAACCTCCCACCACGAGCAACACTGTAAAAGTTCCCACACTGCCTCCAAGGGGTGTAATTAGACTCTATTACACTCCAGGAGAATCAGAGGCTGATTAGACCTGAGGACTCCAGATTTATTCTGTGATGGCCTTTAAAGACGTTGAATCGCGCCAGCTTGAGTGCTACAGAAGCTCCTCATTCTTTCTGATGGCTTTAATCACCTTGCACAAAACTGATTTGTGTTTATTTTGCTGACAAAACATTGATTACCATGACTGCACAGCCCTCAAAAGGCTGAGCAGATTACACTTGGCCGCCTGCGCGGGCACGTTGGCATCTTCTTCAGGAAGGAAATGAGAGCTGGTGGAGTTTGAGGCTGAATGGTGATTACATGTTATGAGTGAATACGAGAGAGTTGTCAAACCCTTTGCTATTGGAATCGTTTTCTTTTCACATACAAGTTGTGGATTCATTTTACAGAGCTGCACAGCTGCTCTATAGTGTAAATGTGTAAATTTAGGAGAGATTCCACATGACAAAAAAATTGAATATTTGGTCATCATTTTTGGTTAACTATATCTTAATATGGTAAACTGTTGTATAATAAATTGTTTTTTAGTAAATTAAAAAAATAAAATAATAATATAATTTAGTAAATGCATTAGCATCTAGTTTGTGATCCCACTTTACATTAAGTTTCCTTACATACTAGGCAGCAACAACAACAAAAACAAGCAAGCAAGCAAGCAAATAAATAAATAAATAAATAAATAAATAAATAAATACAGGAATAAGCACCATGTACTTGTGTTCATATTGTATTCCACAACACTTATATGGTTAAGATTAGGGTTTAAAGATGTATCTGATGAATAAACATTGTAGTTCTAAATGTAAATACAGTAATTAATTACAGATTTTATTGCATGCAAATTATTTTAAAATGAAAAAAAAAAATGTGAAAACATGTACCCTACATGACAAAAGTCTTGTCACCTATCCAAGTTTTATGAACAAATAATAACATGACTTCCAGTTAATCATATATCAGAAGTGAAGGGCAAAAGATTATGTGTGTTATATCAAATCAAAATATGATCATGCCTTGATTTTTAATTATTTAATTTGGACAGTAAGGTTTGACTTTGCTTAGACAAAAGTCTTGTCGGAAATAATGTCTAGTATAGACTCAAATATCTACTCTGCTGATCTCTCGCACACCACCTTACTGAATGTAACCCCAAACCATGATCTTTTTCCATCACCAAACTTGACTAAATCATATAAGAAATTTAGATCCATGCTAGTTACAAAAGGTCTTCTGCTGTATTTGTGATGATTTGGATGCAGTTCAACAGATGATTCATCTGAAAAATCAACCTTCTGCCACTTTTCCAAAGGATTAACAAGAAGTCAAGTTATTATTTATTGCTCTTACAACTGAGATGGACGACAAGACATTAGTCAGGTAGTGATATACATTATAGAAATAACACTGAAAGATTTCTCCAGGCATTATAGATTTCTAAGGTTATTGCATCAGCTTTTTAGTTTGTAAATATGTTTCTCTTTGCACCTTAGAAAACATTTTAATTCATTTTATAACGCTCAGTTATTGGAGACTTCTGAATCCTGCTGTTTGCTTCATTACCTCTGAGCTGGTGCTAATTATGTTAGTTTTATTTAACAAACGAAAGCCTTGAAAATAAACAGAGCTGTCATTTTCCAAGTCTGAGTAAGAAAGACAATCCCCACCTGTCAAGTTTTTGACCATATATGGCATAGCATGTGTATTTGAAAAACTCAGTTTTTTGACCACACTTTATTATTATTGTTCATTTATTCGTTTGCTGGTACTTAAAACTGAATTTAAAAATAGTTTTGAAACAAATTTTTGCGCTTAACAAACAAAATTAATTATTTATAAGCTAACTGACGTCTGTGCGTACAAGGTTTCCGAGTGAAAGCGAAAGAAGATAACGAGGAGGCTTTTCTCTCATTCTCGTGCTGCAGATGCTCTGTTTAACTGTTTTCTTGCTAGTGAAATGGTCAGTTTTTCCACTTACAAAGTCGTCAAGTAAATAGCAATTGCGCTTTGGCACAGCACAACTGGCTCTTAAAGAATGGGAGATAATAATAATAATAATAATAATAATAATAATAATTTTTATTTATATAGCGCCTTTCCAGAGCTTAAGGACACTTTACAAGGAATCCGACAAAAAAGATAAAACAAACATACATGAAGTCAAATATAACAAACTGTAAATACACAAAAAAGACCTAGGAGACAAATGAGCAGAGTGGAGGTGGATCAGATAAAGTGGTCAGTTTGGTAGATCAGAAGCGAAGCATTCAGAAAATAAGTGAGTCTTACGTAAGATTTTGAATTCAGAGATATTATTAGAAAAGCAGAGTGAGCGTGGTAGAGAGTTCCAGAGTTTTGGTGCATTAACACTAAATAATCTTCCCCCCATTGAAGTGAGGGGATACTGAGGGACAGCGAGAAGGCCAGAGTCAGCGGAACGTAATGAACGAGTTGGGGTGTAGGGGAAAAGCATGTTGCAGACATAGGAGGGAGCTAGGCTATTTAGGGATCTAAATGCAAGGAGAATTTTGAATTTAATGCGATATGCAACTGGGAGCCAATGGATGTCGTACAAGATTGGGGTTATGTGAGCAGAACGTTTGGTATGATTGAGTATTCTAGCCGCAGAGTTTTAAATATACTGTAATCTGGAGATGAGGCTGGCAGGCAGACCAATGAAAAGAGCATTACAGTAGTCAATGCGTGATGAGAAGAGACTCTGATTGATTTATTCTCAAAACACACCTATAACTCATTAAGAAAATAATCTCAACCGATTATTAGATTGAGCGAAACAGCGCAAAGTGTATTTTTTCCATCCTTATATTAGCAAAAGTGGATTTTGACACGCCCCTAATAAGTTTGCACCCTGCGCTTTGCACTTTGCGCATGGATCATTAAAATAGAGCCCTACGTCTTCCTCGTAGAACTAGGGCTAAAAACTACATTTCAGTGTTAATGGACATTTTCAAAATAAGTTTTGCATTGCAAAACACTTCACTTTTGTCAAACGTTATGTCGGAATGACGTTATAATGTTGTTCTGACAATGTTGTTCCTTCATGGAATGAGGGATGCGACAGTGACCAAGATGTTCCCTTTCAGTTTGGGAACTCCAAGGTATGTCGGAATCTCTTAATGGTGATTCCTCATAACGTCTCAGTTCCCCCCTTTAGGGAATGAGGGCTATGACAGTAACCGAGATGTTAGCAGAAGCCACCCACCAACGGAATGTATATACTGTACCTATATTAGTTTTAAAAGGGATATATTTTTATATGCATCTCTAAATATGTTTTTTTTTTTAAACTTAGATCATTCTCTTGCTGTTGTTTTCTGTGTGGAGTTTGCAGGTTTTCCCTATGTTAGCGTGAGTTTCCTCCAGGGGTCAGTTCTTTGTACCTCGCTTAAAGGATCTAAGATGATTTGGTAGATACTGGATCTTTTAATCTTGACAACTGATCTCTGGGTAATTTGGTTCTTCAAACAAGTTTGTGAATCAGATTAAAATGTCTTGATAAACTGATCTGAGATCGCTGCGTGTGTTGTGAAGGACAGATCTATCGATCCTTGAAATCATGATCAGCAATGCAACGATTGGCTGACAGCACAGCAGCGTACTGATGTCTGATTAATATTCAATAATCCATGTGAACAAAATTACATAAATTTGTAGTAAACTGTTTGTTAAATTTGATATGCAATAACTTTTGTATAGATTTTTAAGTAATATGTATATAAAGATAAATATTATTAATAATTTAATATAAAATAATATTCATTATTATAAATTCTAAATGTGTATATATATATTTTTTAATGATTATTTTACTATTTTCCCAAGTGAATATAACCCATATATTACTACTGTAAAAAAAATAAAAATAATTCTGCATTCGGTACATACTTTCAGTATTATCTTTGCTTAAGCTAACCCGAGCTAATCCTGTTCATATGCAATAAGCCTCCACCCCAGCAGGCTTGATCTACCAGATCTGTTGCTATGACAACAACTCTCAGATGAGTTTTGAAGAACGAAACCATCCTGGATCATGTCAAATCGTTAACAACCAAATCCAACTAACTGAGTAATCCAGGTACGAAGAACAGACCCCAGGTCTTCCAGTTTTTCCCACAGTCCAAAGACATGGGCTTTAAGTGAATTGAATGAATTAAATTGACCATAGTGCATGTGTGAAAGTAAAAGTGTATGGATGTTTCCTAGTAATGGGTTGCGGCTGGAAAGGCAAGCATAAAACACATGCTGGTATAGTTTGCGGTTCATTCCACTGTGGGAACCTCTGATAAATCAGAGACTAAGCCAAAGGAAAACAAATGAATTAATGATGGTCATTGAAAGTCTTATAAGTGATGTCCAATGGTGATTCTCTGCATTTGTTGACTTTCTTCAGTGCTGTGATATTTGTCTGTAAATGAACATCGACAGCATTTAAAAAAAAATACTTTAAACAACACCCCTCGTCATGTGACTGTTGACCACTGTGTATGTTCCCCTGATTATACATGGCCATGAACACTCATTTATGCCCAGCTGCGTACTTACCTTACCTAATTACAAAATACATGTGACTGTGCAAGTGAGCTGAAGTGTAAACGGGCTAAGGACCACACACCCCAGGGAAAGCCCTTTAGCATTTAGGCAGCATAATATCTTTCCTGTCTTTATCTACCAGCGGGACTCCTGTTTACACACCGACTGCTGCTTCTGGATCTTTGTTAGCATTGCTTCCTCCAATCCCTAGACCTCAATTACGTATTGAGTGCTTATAGATGTGGCGGTCGGTTCTTTGACACGGGCAGGTTTGTCAGGACACTGGCAAGCAGATTTGTTGCCAGAAATGCTATTTGCTGAGCAATCGATTTTCCTTTTGCAAATAGACCGCTGTCCCTAGACTGCATGTGCCTGGGTATACTGGTAAAAAAAATAACCATCTAAATATGAGAAATAAATGAATGGTTTAAGAAGATACAGACTAGAAACAAGTCAAATTATCTGCTAGTGCAGTGAGATGTAATTGTTAAGATTTTGCAATAGTTTCAGCTTAAATAGGCTTTGGTAAGGAAAGAAATGTCCTAAAATAAGTATTATGGCACTAATTCTTTGCTGTGTTTAGTCTAATAATCTTAAAACTAGCTTGTGTATTGCTTTTTATACAGTTTACCTTTCTTATTTTGTGTGACTGTCTTAAAACTAAAGTTATTAACTAGACAATTCCTATTTAAGAATTTAACAATTCCTATTTAAGAACTGTCATAGTGTTAAAATAAGCGAAGCATTTAAGCGAAGCATTTAAACTTAAGAGAAGCATTTAAACTTAGCATAAGTTAAAAACTAAGCAAGATTATTGTACAAATTATATTTTATTTTCAGAAATAATATGCCAAAATTAAGTTTTTTTTCTTAAAACAAGCTAAATAATCTGCCTATGGGGTAAGCAAAATATTCTGATTTCAAAGGCAAGGCAAGGCAGTTTTTAGATACACAGTGGGAATGCAAAGTGCTTTACATAAATATAATTAAAAGAGACAAGTATAAGAAAATAAAAACAAACAATAAACCTGATTAAAAACTGATTAAAATGTGTTAAAATAGGTTATAAAACAATAAAAAAAGAAAAGAAAGACACTATAGTGTAATCTGTCGAACGTAGCACAGTAGTAAAGGCACAGCTGAACAGATGTGTTTACAGTATTGATTTGAATGTGCCCAATGTTGGAGCACATCTGATTATCTCTGGAAGCTGATTCCAGACTCATGACTTGCCTTTGACTAGACTCTTAGAATTTCTAGTTTATATGATTTTAAAGATCTGAGTGATCTATTAGGTTTGTATTTAGTGAGCATTTCTGGAATGTATTGAGGTCCTAGGCCATTTAGGGATTTATAGACAAGTAGTAATACTTTAAAATTTATTATGAATGTTACTGGGAGCCAGTGTAGAGACCCGAGGACAGGTGTGATGTGCTCTGATTTTCTGGTTCAAGTCAGAATCCTGCCCGCAGCCTACTGGATGAGCTGCAACTATCTGACTGTCTTTTTGAGAAGAACATTACAGTAATCCACCTTGGTGCTGATAAAAGTATGAACAAGTTTCTCTAAGACTTCACAGGAAACAAAGCATCTAATTCTTGCAATGTTTTCGAGATGGTAGTATGCTGATTTACTCACTGCGTTGACATGACTATTGATATTCAGATCTGACTCCAGAGTCACACCATTTTTGATCTTATTTTTTGTTGATTGACCCTTAGAGCCAAGGTACACATTCACCTTGAGAACCTCATCTCTGTTCCCAAACCCAATGACAATTTTCTCTTTGTTTAACTGAAGAATGTTTTGGCACATAAAAGAGAAAATAAGAATATTTTGCTTGTTTTAAGAAAAAACTCACTTGATTTTGACATTGTTTCTGAAAACAAGGCAAGAATTAATATAGATATACTGACTAGAAACAAAGCAAAATCTCTAAAAAAAGCATTAACACATGCATAGTCCACAATCTTTTGTTGAAAATAACACTTGGCAGTAGTTACACTGCAAAATCATTACTTGTTGTTTCTCAAAATACTGAAGCTTGCAACAAAACATAACTGTATATATTTTGTCACTAAAAAACAAGTATATTGTAAGTGTGATTGAGCTATTTTTCATTGGGAAAACATAAATATATATATATATATATATATATATATATATATATATATTTATATATATATATATATATATATATATATATATATATATATATATATATATATATCACAGCTAAAAGTGTTAGCTTTGCTATGCTAATCTTAAATACAGTCTCAAAATGTAATTAAGCTAAATGTGCAGGAGAAATACATAACTACAAGCTTTACTATGTAAAAAAACTAAATAGTCCTAAACAATCATAATACTCTTACACAATCTTGATCTTGCATACTATTGTATCCTTTAAACAAGGTCAATATAATTTTTTTTTTTTGCTTGAAATAAGGATGCTGTTAAAAGTTTTATTGTATTATTGTGGTAACTTACTGGTAGCACTGTTGCCAGCCATTTACCACTGCCGCTTTACAGTAACTTTCTTGTATATCTGTTTTCATTTTACAGTAAAACATACCTGTCAACCCTCCCGTTTTTCCCGGGATTCTCCCTTATTTTACAGTTCTATCCCGCTATCATCCTATCATCTTCGTCTTCTGTTGCTAAATCAATGAGCAAACTCCGAGCACTTCACCGGCGTTGACTCTCTTCCCAGGCCAGGGGATGTTGAGCTCGCATGCATACAGCATGCTAAACATTCTATAGCTGTTATATCGCACTTTGTAAAGAAACTGGTCTGGCGGATATCGTGTTTTGAAAAAATAATACATTTTGTACAAGACCTAAAATGTACAGTCTTAAATGTTATTAATGGCAGCAATTCACACATAGATTAAGGTACATCTGAACAGTGATTTCCAATAATAAAACCCAAATGTCATAAAATGGCGTTTATCGTGTTTTGCAACCGAACTCTTCATTTTAAACACCTTTTTTTATGTAATGTAATAACCCAAAGAAATGAGATTCATTTGTTGCTCTTTAATCAGAATGTGTAAGGTATAGGGTAAAGAAAACATTAATGAGATTTGATAACTTGATTGTATTTCTTTATAATAGCTATACATTTTTAATTAATTTATTTGCTGCTGATGTATACCATTTATTTATTAAATTTTTTTTTGTAAATAATAATTATAAACACATTGCTGACTATTTAGCCAACATATTTAATAATTTGGGGATTTATTAAGGGGGTGGGCGCGTCATTATTTTGGTGGACATATCCCTGATTTTCACATCCCAATGTTGACTGGTATGCAGTAAAATAGCCTTATTGGAAGATCTTTAAAATGCCCTTTAGCATTGTTTCATTTTACAATATGATATTTTTACAGTACTTTTACTGTAATTTATTTACATTTTCCACTGGCAGTACTAAACCTTTATTTTAGTATTTACTATTGATTTCAATAAATTAAATCAATCCAAACAAGTGACAAGATCATGTACAATGGTATTTTAACTATTCATTTTTTATATGGTTTACAATAATGATTTCCATTCTTCAATCTATCATAAGTTAATTTTGTTGTACAAGATGTTAATTAATGTCTTCAACATTAATTTTGGTCTTTTGCTACAGTAGCAGTGGTTAACTACCTTGAATACAGTAGAATACCACAAAGTCCTAATATGCAGTAAGTTACTGTACAAGTTTAAAATTACCCATAATACAGTGCACATTACAGTAATTAACTGTAAAAAATTGAATGTGGTACTTTACTGTGCTTTTTCAATATAAAGAACTGTAACAAAAGTTTCAAACTCTAACAGTGTACAAGGAGCTTTTGTAGTCTAAATCTGTACAGCTGTCAGATATTGGAATAATAGTGTGGCAGAATTTGTACATGCGTGTGGATGAGTGTGAGTACATATGGCTGGGGCAGATGGTATGAAGGATGTGCTAGGACTCTTTTCCAAAACCTAGTGAATGTTTTAAGACATCATGGGCACGCTTTTGGCGCTGAAGCTGTTCCAAATGTTAGGCAGCATGATTCTAAAAACTAATATTAGCAAAATTAAGCAGCAGTAAGAGTGTTCTTTCCAAAGGAGGCAATAATAGGATTTAAATAGCCGCATAATAATAAATTCTATGGTAACAGTTGATTTTACTGCACTAATCTTTCAACATCAGTTAGGATTCTAACTTCAAAGGCAGTTGGATGGCGAAGATAAATGAGTTTTCTTCCCAATTTCCAAATGCTGTTTTTTTTTTTTTTTTTTTTTTTTACACTAATAAGTCATTTAAGTGACTTTTATTTCCATGAGTCATTGATAAACACAATCACAACAAATTACCCATTGATGATCTACTGTTTATACCAATCTTTCAGCTTGGTTATGTAAATTATGATATTTTTTAGTTTCCTAACTTAATCAATAATTTTCAATTATTAATATTATTATTGTTTTCTGCCAGAAAAAAAGGTTATAAATGATAAGATTTGTCAGTTATATGTTCTCATTTTTATGACTTCTTTGCTTATACAGTAGCTTAGCAAACTATGGTTTTTAAGTTGCCTCTCAAAAATCATTAGATGCAACATAGGCTTAAATAGATAGATAGATAGACAGACAGACAGACAGACAGACAGACAGACAGACAGACAGACAGACAGATAGATAGATAAATAAATAAATTCACAAATAAATAAAAAACAAACAAACAAATAGATAGTGCACACATAGATAAATAAATAGATAAATAAATAAGTGCGGGCGAAGCAGTGGCACAGTAGGTAGTGCTGTCGCCTCACAGCAAGAAGGTCGCTGGTTCAAGCCTTGGCTCAGTTGATGTTTCTGTGTGGAGTTTGCATGTTCTCCCTGCGTTCAAGTGGGTTTCCTCTGGGTGCTCCTGTTTCCCCCACAGTCCAAAGACATGTGGTACAGGTGAATTGGGTAGGCTAAATTGTCCGTAGTGTATGAGTGTGTGTGTGAATGTTTGTGTGGATGTTTCCCAGAGATGGGTTGCGGCAGGAAGGGCATCCGCTGCATAAAAACTTGCTGTATAAGTTGGCGGTTCATTGTTCATTGAGGCGACAGCGCTACCTACTGCGCCACTGCCTCGCCAAGAAAATTATTGTTTTTATTTATTTATTTATTTATTTATTTTAAACTAAATTATAACCACATGGACAGAATATCACTTAACCAGGGCAAAGTACACTATTGTGTTAGTGTGGATATCCACACTCTACAAATGCTGGGTTATTTCAGCTGTGGATACATAAGGACAAATATAATGTATATATAATGCTGGGTTATTTTTGTCAACTTAATGCATAGTTTAATCGTATGCACGCTCTTCTGCGTTGTTTGACTTTGACACCCGCTTCGAATGTTATGACTCCATTTAATGAGCTTTACCTATGGTTATTAGCTGATAGATATGGGCCAGTAGGGGCACTGTGTGCCTTATGGTAGGCTCTGAAGGCTGTAATCATCCATCCATGTGTGAGGCTAAATAAATGCATAAATAAATAAATAAATAAACAAATAAATAAATAAATAATAAACAAACAAATAAATTGTTCACAAATAAATAAGTAAATAAATAAATAATCACATGCACAAACAAACAACAAATAAATATAATATCAAATCAATCATTTAATCAATCAATCAATCAATCAATCAATCAATCAATCAATCAATCAATCAATCAATCAATCAATCAATCAATCAATCAATTAATCAATCCACATAGTTAAACAGCTACACTAATAGAGAAGATTCCAGATCCAGATGTGATGGTTGGGTTTAGGGTAAGGGTAGGGGTAGGTAGACGTTAATAAAATACAATTAATGGGAAGTTGAATCAATAATCTAAATAATTATCATGGGTAATCAGCTATTCTAATAGAGAAGACTCCAGATCCAGGTCTGTTTTCACATTACAGTGACGGTTGTGTTTAGGGTTAGGGTAGGAGTAGATGTTAATAAAATACAATAAATGGGAAATTTAATAAATTATATAAATAATTCTTGTTAACTTCAGGCCACAGCCATATGTGATCTATAGCTAATTAACCATTCGGATGCATGATTACAGCCCTCTGAGCCTACCAGTTGGCTAAGAAGACCCCTAATGTCCCATATCTATCATAACCACTGATAAAGCCCATTTAATCGAGGGATAACATTCGAATCAGCTGGATTTTGGTGCATAGATCATACACTCATCAATATTTATTTATTGCACATTTCTCTGGAAATAAAACCACAAACATTTTGACGCACCACTATATCCTTGGTGTGTTTAAAGAAATCCAAATCCAAATTTAAAAGTTTTAGGGTTTGTCCGTTTTTTACGTAAAATTAGGTTTACTTAACCCAGCATTTTTAGTCAATAGTTTGTAAACTTTTAGATTTAAATATCAGAATTTTCACCTAAAATGCAAAATTATTTTTTTTTCACCAATCATTTGGTCAACCATTTACATATAAATATGTTTTATTGGCAATAAATATATATATTATATATAATAAATATATATTTGACTTGTAATTGAATGACAACATTTTCTCTAAAGATGTGGAAAATAAATATTCAATATGGGTTCTTCCTATGCTGACTGAATTTCCGTTTACAGATAGTCTGTTCAACCTTGCACACTCGAATGTGTCCAAATACCTGGGAGCTGTTCATTCATCCTTATAACAACAAAGTCAGAAAAAAGGGGCCTTCTCACTTTTGACCCACTGAACAGTTAAGCAATGGTTACAGTGCCAAGGAACATTTAACAGCAGCTTCGCTTGTGTCAGACGGCTGAAAAATTCAAGTCCTCCCCTTTATCCTCTCTCCCAAGATGACTTGCCCACAGTCTTGCTGCCTTGTCTTGCCATGCCAGACTTGTCATGTTGATCATTCACAGCTTCTGAGGAACAATCAGCACTTTGACCCAGAAAAGCAGCTTTGCATAATGACGGCAATATGTTTTGCCCAAACTGTGGAAGGGAACGCCTGATGCAGCGGCAGGCATTTTGATTAACACAGGCTAATAGCATTTCCACCCCGCAGGCTTGTTTTGATAGAACGGCCGAGTTTTTGTGTCCTCAGCTGTGCCGATATGAAATCTGTCTTCTTAATGCTTGGTCTATGCGTGACAGTTTCGCACTGTATCAAAACACAGACATCAGATCTGATAAAGGTTTTACTCAAAGCAGCTGCGCGAACGATTGCTTTGCTTCGCAGAAGTTTTCCTAAGGCATTCAAATGTTAAACAGCATCGCAATTCTTTTCGGTAGCGCATGACTGCAGTTCAGTAGAAACTGTAAAGTGCATGTGGCAGCACCAAGCCAAGCTGATTGGAAATATATGCCAACAGCAATATTTCTGGAAATTAGTAGTTTTTTTTTTTTTTTTGGTGGGATTTTTTTAACACATATTGAAATCTTTAGTGAATGATGCTAAAAACATATTCAGTTTTATTCCAAATGGTTAAATGTGAATATGGGGATTTTGTTGTTGTTGTTGTATTACTAATCATTAACTACAGACCTTCAAAATATTCTCCAGTTTTTATTGATGATTTTACAGAGCTGTTATCAATAGTAACCTCTGAATTTGATTATTTTAGTATTGCTGGGAATTTTAATATTCACATTGATAATCCAGAATTCAATGCTGTAAAAGAACTGATGACTGTTTTTGACACTTTGATCTGACTCAGCATGTTCAAGGACCCACACACAATCGTGGACACACTCTTGATCTACTTATATCTAAGGGTTTACACATTTCATCGACTGTTGATAAGGATGTTCTGATCATTTCTGTATTTTCTTTGATATATTGATCACTCCAGCTATTAAAGACAGATCTGTCTCTGTCAGAAAGAGATGCATAAGTAAGGACAATAGTGAGCAGTTTATAAAGGCCATATCTCTAGCACCAAGTATATCTGCAGACTCTGTTGATTCTCTCCTTGATTTGTTTAACTCTAAAATTAAGATTATCATAGCTGACGTTGCTCCTGTTAAAGTCAAGAAGATGACTGGCAGGCAAAAGGGATCTTGGACAAGGTCACCAAGAGTACAAATGATGAAAAGACAGTGCAGAAAAGCTGAGCGTATGTGGAGAAAAACAAAACTAGTAGTCCATTATAATATCTATAAAGAATGTCTTCATGCTTTTAATATGGAACTAAACACTGCTAGGCAGACTTTCTTTTCAAGCTATATAAACAGCAACTTGAATAATGCTTGCACACTCTTTGCAACAGTAGAGAGGCTCACAAACCCCCCCAGTCGGATTCCAAGTGAACCACTCTCTGAAAGCAAATGTAATGAGTTTGCTAATTTCTTTACTGACAAGGCAATCAGCTCATCCAATCAGCCAAGTTGTGTCGAAGTCAAACTAGCTCAACCACAACTTAAGAAATCAGACATTATGTCTGATTTCTTCGCAATTAATGATCAAATCTTAAAAGAGACTGTGCAAGTTATGAAAACATCAACCTGCAGTCTTGACACGCTCCCCACATCATTCTTCAAAACGGTGTTTACCTGTTTAGAATTGGATTTTCTAAAAGTGGTAAATGCTTCACTTCTTTTAAGGGATTTTTCCAAACTCACTTAAAACTGCAGTTGTTAAACCCCTCTTGAAGAAGAGCAACCTGGATACCACCCTATTTAGCAATTACAGGCCAATCTCAAATCTACTATTCATTGGCAAAATCTTTGAAAAAGTTGTTTTTAACCAGGTTAACAAGTTCAGGGGGTGTTTAGACAATTTTCAATCTGGGTTCAGAGAACATCACAGTACAGAGAGCGCTCTTATAAAGATAATCAATAGCCGCTTTTCCACTATCGTTCTGAATCGTTCTTTAAACAGAACTGTTCCATTCCGTGCCAAACCGGGCCAGACAGCACGGATACGGTTTCATTTTCCACTGTCGTGCTGCGACAAAGCTCTTTAAAACATTACACAAAACGCATCAGTAGTTGCCTTGGTAACGCAATGTAAACGGCTCCCTTTGTTCAATTAAAATAAGAGCCGAAACTATTTATTTATTTATTTATTTTTCATAAAAGCAAAAGCATGTGACTAAACACTGTTATGCCGCTCTATCAAATAGGGGTGCTAAATGTGCACCCTTATTTATTTATATGTTGCGCAGCTCTGGCTAAATTTTATTTGGAGGGAAAATTACCAAAATGTAACGTGATGATTAAAAATAATTGGAGGGGAAATAAATAATATTTAAAATCTCTGAACATAACAGAAAAAAAAACAATGATAAGACAACAATAATATTGCATTTGCATTATAGTGGCAAAAATATCATTTTGGACAGGCTTTGTCAAAGGTGAGCGGGCACTTTCACTAATAAAAACACAGCACATAAATTATTTCATTTTTAACAATTAATTAAATTACACTGCGTATTTATATCAAAAGTTGATAATGATATAAAATATACTACATTTTGATAGTAAAATGAAACCATTTAAGCGATGGCTGTTATTTGTTTTACTATTCAAACATTAAATAACGAATGCAACAAGTGAAAAAAACGAATATGAAACAACACATTGCAGGATTTAAAGCATATAAAGTACTAAAATGCTGCTTTATTATCTTTTTATTTTGATCATTTTATTTTTATTTTTATAATTATTTTTGTGTTCATTATTAACTAACAAGCTGTAGGCGAATTATTGCTAGACGTTTTAGAAAATATTTGCGTAGCTATATTAAAGATCACCACAAAAAAAAAAAAACACAGAAACATGTTACATGCCTCATAAATGTCATATAACTTATGTATAACTGAATCATATAATTGCCTATAGCTGAAATGATGAAAATTGCTCATTTTGTTTTTATAAAACATTTGTCAAAACGTATTGATATTTTTTGAGTAAAAGCAATACTGACATTTAAGAATCCATATTTATTTAATTCATTCATTCTTTTGACTTGTTTATTAGTGCATATGCTATAATATAAATCATACAACAGTACCTTGGACAGTTACATTGCCGCTCCGTAAAGCTTTCAAGCAATGTCTTTTGAACGGCCGACATTACAACACGAACACGCCGTCCTTCAGGTGGTCTCGCCGGTATTAACAAGCTGTCCTGGCTTTGAATTAAAAAGTGCAATTATTTCCTCGTTGTTAAAAGAGTCTGCAAGTTCATGTCCCATGGATATAGTGATGTTGTTATGGAATTTGGACATCGACGATGCTGAGCGTGACTTTATTCGCTTTATTCGATGCGCAGCAGGAAAAAAAGTCAGCAGCGCAAGTCGCTGTCATGTCTCTCCCGAATCAGAGCGAGTTTTGTGCTGTGAAATACAGCGCTGCGTGCAATAAACTCACATTCAGGCAGGCGAAGTAGGTCTGTATTCAAGACAATAAAATAATAACTTTAATGAATAAAATATCTTCGTTAGAATGTGATGAGTTATTCACTTCTCTGCCAGGGATGCTCTATGGTTTTAAAACCCTTTTCAAACTGTATCGTTTAGACCTGGATCATTATTTTATATTAAATGCACTGTAGTTTATTGAGGATGTCTGATGACTAGCGCGCTTCTGCTGAGCCAGCTGTGGTAGCTTAGCAACCGAGTCGCGACGTCAACACACAGAATCTGTCAGCACAGTTCAGCACGGTTGTCTAACCGTGCCGAGAATTCCGGGCCGAGAACGGTTTGTAATCGTGCCGCGCCGTTCCAGGCTCAGTGGAGAAACAACCGTAACCGTACCGAAGTGTTCTTAGAACGGTTTGGCACGATAGTGGAAAAGCAGCTAATGATATACGGCTAAATACAGATTCAGCCAAACTAAGAGTGCTGGTACTGCTTAATCTCAGTGCTGCATTTGACACTGTCGATCACAGCATACTGTTTTTATACATTTGTTGTTGTTTTTTTAAACAAAATCAATCAATCAATCAATCAATCAATCAATCAATCAATCAATCAATCAATCAATCAATCAATCAATCAATCAATTTTGTCTGGTTAAAACCTGCACTTGCACTTTGGCCAGGCATGCAATACCTAATTTATCCACTGGGTGCCAAACTTACTTACTGCAATGTTAAGTTAGAAAACTGAATGACGTGTGAAGTTTACCAATCATACAATGCATTAAGATTGAAGGATTAAGGGAAGAATAAGAGAAGATAATCAAATAACAATGCGTAACAAAAGACATACAGAGTTCATTAACAGGCTTTGGTATTATTATTATTATTATTATTTATCTGAGATCCTTTTATAATGTTAATGTTTTTTTATTGTAAAAACATCAAAAATCAATAAGCAATAAGCAAAGATTTTTTAATAATAATTTGATTTGACTCTGACCCTGCTCAAATCAGTAAGGGAAGCTATAGAATCAAGGTTTGATATTCTTTTGTCTGGAGGCAGTGTTTTAACTTACCTATGACATCATAGATAGGTACATTCAAGGATTTGCCATTTTCTGGACCCAATATAAATAAAGTGTGTTATTTCATTAAAAAGGACATTGTCAGCTTTGAAACTTACAGGATCTTCTTTTAGTGTGTTCACCTCCAATATATCAAAAGCTCAGGTAAAGGTTGAGATCTCATTTCATGACCCCTTTAAACCCGTCATGAACCCTTTTTGATTTACAGTCTGAACCTGAAGGCATTATTTTAATGAATGGAAATACATTTGGTTTACCAAAAGTTAGTCCAAAAGAGTCAATTTTAAATGGAAACTGCAGTTAATTATATGCATTCAGGCAGGTTTATTTCTTTGATATTTCATGGTTTCCAATGAGCCTAGGTTAGGCTGCATGCACACAGCAGCACAAACAGGACTAATGTGTGTCCCCCGTGGTACCACTGTGGTAATGGAAGAAGCAGATTTCATTATGGTTAATAAGTGAGGTCCCTCACAGGAGAACACTGACTATTCTGTTCCCCGGGTTCCTTTAAGAATCACATTCAGTTTACTTACTGGGCCCCATTCACCCTTCTTTTTACCACATATTGACTTTCCTGTGTTTTTCATGTCAAGTTTAACATCTCCGCTGACCACACTGTCATGCCGATGGTCTAGCAGTGACGTAAACCACTGTGACACAAGCTGATGTGATTTAGATAATGTAATTTCTGGAAATACATTTCCTTGTACTTGATGTAAACACTTCCTGACGTTTGACAGCGTAATTGTTCTGAACTGCAGCTGCGGCCTTGTGGAAATCGTTCTGTTCTAGGAAATAAGTGAAGTGTGAAACCAAATGGAGCAAATTTTATTTAGAAAAGTTTCTTATATTTAATTGTTGAGTTGGAGAGCATTGTGCATTGCTAGATGTAATCCACTAATAGCACCAAATTAATATGTGTAAATTAAGTATGTAGTCTACATGCACAGCATGTGTGAAGATGTGATAATCTATTTACTTTATGGGGCTCACAGCGCTGTTTCAGAGCAATATGTTTAATGCACACTCAATCTCAGTAGGTTCACGGATAATTTGCATATAGTGTGCATCATAAACGCAGATGGTATATTTGTATTTGGTTCATCAGATTTCAAATGGGAAGTGTGCGCATGAGACTGAAAATTGTTAGTTCGTTCAAAAACATATGTCATATGTATCTCAATTTACATCTGGTATTAAAAAAAAAATGTTAGTCCAATCAAAAGTGGACAATGTTAAATGTGGTCTAAAATGTTTTGAGGTTGTCCACTTTTGACCATTTCGAGAGGTAGTCAAAAAACCTGCATTTATAAAGTAAATATATTTATGATGTCAAATGCAAATCAACAGATCATTATGGGCCAAGTTGTGCAGCAATGTGCACCTTAAGCAAGATTGTGTTTATTTATAAACTTCATGTTTGTACATATGAAGTGTTTAGATGCAAAAACCTCTAAGTCCATCAGAAATTTCAGTCGAAAATGAAAATGTTTGTTTATGTTGAGCTATTTTACAACAAAGACCATGAAAATAACAGTCACCACACACCATAAATATTCAACTCTACTCACTTACGGGCTGGAATCGAAGTTGGATGGTTCACTTCATCTTCTCTTCCTCTTCCTCTTGTCTTCTTCCGTAGATGTCTCTCTTCACCTGTGGATGCATATGCAACAAATAAGGGAAAGTGACTAGGTTTATCTGGTGTTTGACTGAAGATCTGATGCTTACCATACAAACTGTGTGTGAGATCACTCTCACTCAGCTACACCACTTACCTGCTTTATCTCTCTGCATCATCTGCATTGTTTTGAATAAATAACCATCCTTGTGTCACTGTGACAGAAGAACAATTAGCAGCTTGACGGTTTCCAAAAATCTAAAATGTTTTTGATTAAACTATTAGAATGACCATGTTTTATTCATAACCCACTAAAGAAAAAGATAGTAGTTAATAGTTACATTGTTTACATGTTATTAATAAACATTAAAAAACAACAACATGCAAATAAAAAAGTCATCAGCCTTTCGATTTTTTTTTTTTTTGACTTGGGCCTCTTGGTATGTATGCGTCATTGTGTGCAAGGTTTATATATTTATAGGCTGAAATTTGGTTCTTCATACAAGTTCGCGAATCATATTAAAATGTTTGGATGAGCTGATCTGAGATCGGTGCGTGTGTTGTGAAGGACAGATCTATCGATCCTCGAAATTATGATCAGTAATGCAACGATGATGGCACAGAAGCGTACTGGCATTATCTGATTAATATTCATTTATACAAGTGAGCAAAATTGCATAAAATTTGTAGTAAACGGTTTGTTAAATATGATACACAATAACTTTCCACGTTTGTTGTGGAAAGTGGAAGGCTGATTTTCTTTATTATAGTAACCTAGACCTACTCAAGTTTTTTTTTAATCGGCGCAAGGAATAACTTTATAAATTCATTTTGCATCAAAAAAGCATTTTGATATCGGTAAAGGTATCACATTTTTTTTCACGTAGTTTGCTTCTAAAAAAGTTCATATCTATTGAACCACCAGGTGGCAGTCTTTTTCTTTTATTTTGGAGTGCAGATTGGTAGAGTTGGGGTCGAGTCCACCTTTGTCGAGTCCAAGTTGAGACCAAGTCCTTAACCAGTCGAGTACAAGTCCAAGTCCGAGTCCAAAAGGGGTCGAGTCGGACTTAAGTCCGAGTCCTTAACATCCGAGTCCGAGTCGAGTCCGGCCGAGTCCAGACAGTCTTAAATCTCATTTATTATTTTTTCTTTTGGCTTAGTCCCTTATTTATCAGGGGTTGCCACAGCTGAACGAACTGCCAACTAGTCCAGCATATTTTTAACGCAGCAGATGCCCTTCTAGCCGCAACCCATTCACTCTCATTCACACTCACACACCACGGCAATTTTAGTAAATTAAATTTATCTATAGCGCATGTGTTTGGACTGTGAGGGAAACTGGAGCACCCGGAGGAAACCCACACCAACACACGGAAAACATGCAAACTCCACACAGAAACACTCCTGGCCCAGTCGAGACTCGAACCAGTGAACTTCTTGCTGTGCGGCAACAGTGCTAAGCATTGAGCCATGGTATCACGTATGTAAAAATATTTAAAATAACAATAATAATAATAATAAATCAAATATATTTTTCTATTAACAATTAAACTGTTAAATGAAGAATTTAAACTTTTGGTACATTTTTACAAAATGACTTGTATTTTTTTGTTAGCTTGCTTCAAATTAAAATGAAAATAGGAGGATATATGTCAAATTTTTATTATTTTACAAGACTCACATGTTTGACATTATTCTAATGTTTGTTTAAATTACGCTTATATTACCAAGGCAACAATGCATTTTTATGAACATTAATTCCAGAGAACTTTGTTATCAGCCCCAGTGTGGAAAATGAAACCATGTTCATGCCGACTTACCCAGATCAGCACAGAACATAAAAGGTTCAGCAAAGGGAGACCATTCGGCTTCACCGCTGTCTTAACAGGGAATTAACAGTCAGAAAAATTTTGTTTTAAATAAACAAAGAGTAAATAACTAGCGGGGGCGATTGGGTGCAAAATAAAACCCAGTGGGAATCACACTGAAAAAATAGTCCAGTGCAGATTTCTAGGCTCATGATCTGGGTCCATCTGTTAATGATAGCCTGAAACAGGGGTTCTCAATGTCAACATTAAAAGGTCCAAATCTGAATTTTTTTATTAAGGTCAAAGGTATGAAACAATTGATATTACATAACTTGTTTTTAATAAACATCCATAAGATGCAGCACGGTGGCGCAGTGGGTAGCACAATGGCCTCACAGCAAGAAGGTTACTGATTCGAGCTGGCTTAGGGCAAAATAAAAACATACTTATCTGTTCATTCAACTGTGAACTGTCTATTCTCTTTATCAATTCTTTTCAGTGAGGCCGACATCTTCTTCCATTAAAATTATTGCTTTGCTGCAGTGTGTTAAAACAGGCGTGTGCGCGCGATTATCCAGCATGATCATGAGTAGGCCCGGCCCTAACCAATTTGGAGCCCTAGGCAAGATTTCAGGTGAATTCCAGTAAATTTCACTGCTAGTGTACATGTACATTCAGGTCTAAAAAGACAACAGATAATTCTCATTCATTCATTCATTTTCTTTTCGATTTAGTACCTTTATTAATCAGGGGTTGCCACAGCGGAATGAACCGCCAACTTATCCAGCATGTTTTACAAAGCGGATGCCCTTCCCTTCATATGCTATGGCCAATTTAATTCATCAATTCACCTATAGTTTTTGGATTGTGGGGGAAACCGGAGCTCCCAGAGAAAACCCACGCCAACACGATGAGAACATGCACACTCCACACAGAAACACCAACTGACCCAGCCGTAGCTTGAACCAGCGACCTTCTTGCTGTAAGGCGACAGTGCTACTCACTGCGCTACCGTGCAGCCCACAGATAATTCTATAAAACATATCTTTTTGTATCTTATGGAATTGTCAAATTAAATTAATATTCTTGCAAAAGACTTCTCAAATGATCTTAATACATCACTCCAGTTGTGTCTTTGTGTTCCAGTTACATTTAAGACAAATTTCTGTTATTTATTTAGAATATTAATTGTACAATAATATATATATATATATATAAATGGAGGGTGGGGGGCTTTTTCAGGATATAGGTCATAGTCCTGGTCCTCAGTTCAAAAGACAGTGATGATGACATCAGCATACAACTATGCATAATTCTGAATCATTTTAAAATGAAACATTTGAGATGACTAATTGTGCAATACACATATTCTTGCACTCTGTCATGGACTACAAATAAATAGAATCAGAAATGTGTCATTATCAGATTCTCTCTTGCATATTCAACATGTAGGGCAGATATATACTGCTGTATATCAGTAATGTTTATTCTCACACAGAAGACTCACAATGTGGACACAGTGAGCCCTAATCTCTCCAATGTCTCTCATCAAAATATTACCTGAATATTAATTTTTACACAAATTCAAAGTCAAACTTCATTCTATCTTTAAAAAGATTAAATTAGTGCTTGAATTTGTGGACTTAGTCCACTGATTATCCATTCTGAATGCTGTCTGGATTTGAATATAACTCTACATTAAATTCATTTGTGCTTATATTGACTTAATATAATATGCAACTCCAAGCAACATTATTACAACATTTTTGCTAAACCATCATTTAATTACTGTAATTTTACACAATCTTTATACTCTCCTAACCCCATCCTCAAAAGCAGAAGCTGATCTGGGATCTGGGATGAGTTTATTATACGGAACGCGTCTGTCAGTCAGGTTGTGTATAGGCTACACTGATTCAGAAATGTGATGATCGACGCACATCTAATGGAAGTGAATGCAGACATTTTCATATTAATTTTATCGTGCTTTCAAGCCAAAATAAAGCGAAAGCACAATTCTCTTGAACAGTTCTTGCAGTTCTATCGCATTTGAGATCGCTGTGTTGACTGTACTTTCACTTTTCATAGAAAGATTAAGCATAAGGGGGAAGTATTGGAAAATGAATCGGGATGATAGCGGGATGTCATTAAAAGAGACACACAGGAAAACTTTGAATATTACGAAGTCCGGATTTGAGAAGCCCTGGCCTAAATCAAGCGCTGAACGCACATTTCTCTGGCTCAGAGCCAAAGCGCAAAACTTTGAATCTGGCAGTTATTTGCGGATATATTGACACCAATATAAACAACAAAACAATATCGCCAGTATGTTTTAACATCATCCCTACGATATGAATGTACAATTCAAGTAAATAAGCTCTTACCTTTCTTTGTTTTCTTTCAACATGTCGGTAGAAGACAAATTATTGCTGATTTTAAAGACATATTGTCCTAAACCTAGCCACGCATTGTGTGATATATGGCTATTTCTGGTTACACGTTTAAGGTGATGACGTGCTGCTGCTGCCTGCTGGTATGGTGCGGTGGCGTAAATAAAAGCTTTCATGCAGCCAGAGAGATCGCTAAATTCTTGTTATAGTTTCATGCTGTTATTTTTTAATTTTTAATATCTTTATTTGTGTTGTGAATGATGTGGACTCGACTGGACTCGTGATATTTTCCGAGTCCAAAATGTCCAAGTCCAAGTCAAGTCCGAGTAAAAGTTTCCCCAAGTCCGTGACAAGTCCGAGTCCAATGAAAACTGGACTCGAGTCCGGACTCGAGTCCGAGTCCAAGTTCGAGTACCCCAACACTACAGATTGGATAAGTTTTATTTATATATATATATATATATATATATATATATATATATATATGCTATTTTCTTAAGTGTATGTAACTACTGTAAAAAAATATCAGCATTTGGTACATACTTTCAGTATTATCTTTGCTTGAACTGACCCAATCTAATCCTGTTTATATGAAATGAATCTGCTCCTACGCAGGTTTGAGCTACCAGAACTGTTACTATGACAACAAGTCTCAGATGAGTTTTGAAGAACGAAACAATCCTGGATTGGTTGGTTGGTTGGTTGGTTTGTGGGTGGTTGGGTGTTTTGTTTGGTTGATGGGTAGGTGGGTCATATGGTGGGTTGGTTGGTGGGTTTGGTTGGTCGGTGGGTTGTTTGTTTGGTAGATAGATAGGTTGGTTGTTTTTTATCTGTGGCATGTAATGCTGCCTTTCCATTGCAGATGGAATATGTGTACTTTGTAGATGATCTCTAACCTACTGTTTTTCCTATTTGAAGTTCAAGCAATAATAATTTACATTTATACCTTTGTCAGAGGCTTTGGAGCATGATTTACAGTATTTTCACTGTGAGAAGATGTAATTACGCAACACTTTACCATAATCACAATTGCATTTCTACAAAGGTTTCTTTGTGATGTCTTACTCCCCACTCTTTTAGTAAAGTCCTACAGTTTTCCTGTTTCTCTAAAGTGATCTTTATATACCACATATCAGAATATAAGGCATTTTGTGAGTGATTTTCACACACCCTTATGAACATGCAAGCTACTGTTTAAGCATGATGTTTATAAATTTGTACTTCTTTCAGTCTTAAGATAAACAGAAGTGATATGAATTGCCAAATGCGTATCACATTACAACACAAATAGCTTTTAATAAACCATAATCTCATCATCACAATATGAGTTTTGACCAAATATGGTAAACCTAGAAAGTAATTCAATTTACTTCTACAGTAAACACACATCTATTCCTCCTGTTGTTTTGCTTGAGTTCTATTTACTTTAGCTGTACTGGCTCTAATCCTCAGAGGAACTTTTGGCTTGCTAGATTTGAAGGCCGCAGTTGGTATTTCTGATGCAGATTTTATAATTCAGGTTGCTAGTGTTATTGTTGGCAGTCATTCAGTGTGCTTCCATATTGTGTAGTTACTAATATATCACATTCGCAGGATGTGTATTCACATAATTGGAGCAGGAAACTCACAAAATGACTAATCAGGACTATGGTCTTTTTCTATGAGTGAACAGTGCCCAGCATAAGTGAGTACACTTACAGATCTCTTACTGATCTAGCTTTTAAATTAATATTTTCTATAGGATGCTGTGCAATAATATATGTGTATATATACATTAGATTAGTCAGTACCAAAGCCAAAAATAGAGATAATTTAACAAAATGACTTAAGATCACAGTCCAGAATTAGTACACCAAAATTAATTTGTAAAAGAAACATATTAAATGAAATTCAAAAAAATTAAGAGAAACAAAAATAATATAATAATTTAGTAGTTTGTAATTTTATTTTGCATTACCCTTTTTTTCATTAAAATGTATTTTCTGTCTATTCCTACTGATATTTGATGACCAAGGCCTTATTTTAATGACTAATTGTTTAATACAAGTACATGGACATGACCGATGCAATATATACACTTTTTTGTTAACATTCCCGATTGGCATAGGGTGTAAACATCAGATTGAAGTACCCCAAGGTTGTGGGGACGTTTCATTTTGTTTGTAAATGAAAATTGGGTTGACGTCAGAACCCAAGGTCAGGTCGATGTCAATATCCAACGTCCAATCTAAAATCAACCAAAAATCAACGTCTAATGATGGAACAGCTTGTCGTTGTGCAAACGTTACCACTATGACATCTACAAGACGTTAGATTTTGATTGCCATACCTGATGAATAAATGTCAGTATTTGATGTCAATATGACGTTGATTTAGAATGTTGGCTCAATATTGGATTCTGGTTACTTTCCAACGCAATCTAAAATCAACCAAATATTAACGTCATTTGATGTTGTTATTGGATGTCATAATAACATTGTGCTTAGATGCTGGCTAGACATTGAATTTTGGTCACCTGACATCATGATCTAATAATCTAATTTAATATTAATTACTTATGATGTTGTGTGCCTGCTGGGTTTATTATTATTATTTATCTAGGATATGCATTTTTTATGATTCCAATGCCTAATTATTAAAAAGTTAAAATGACTAAAATTAAGTGAAATATTCTTAAGACTAAAATATTATGTGTTTCTTGGAAGAGTGTTCTTGCATTGTGATGAGTGGCATAATAATCTTAAAATTACTCTATATCTTTTATCGCAATATATTTTGGTGCAATATATGGTACACACACACACAAAAAAAAAAAAATGTGACAGACTTATCTACACACAATCACCACTTTATTAGATACACCTGTCCAACTGCTCGTTAATGTAAATTTCTAATCAGCCACATGACAGCAACTCAATGCGTTTAGGCATGCAGACATGGTCAAGACTATCTGCTGCAGTTCAAACCAAGCATCAGAATGGGGACGAAAGGTGATTTAAGTGACTTTTAATGTGGTATGATTGTTTGTGTCAGAAGGGCTGGTCTGAGTATTTCAGAAACTGCTGATCTACTGGGATTTTTATGCACAACTATCTCTTGGGTTCACAAAAAATGGTCCGAAAGAGAGAAAATATCAACTGGTTTAAGCTGATTGAAAGGCAACAAAAACCACTCGTTACAACCAAGGTATGCAGAAGAGAATCTCTGAATGTACAACACGTTTAACCTTGAGGTGGATGGGCTACAATTCGCACAGGCTCAACAAAATTGCACAGTGGAAGACTTGAAAAACATCGCCAGGTCTGATAAGTCTCGATTTCCGCTGCGACATTCGAATGGTAGGGACAGAATTTGCTATCAACAACAAGGAAACATGGATGCATATTGTTCTGCATCAACGGTTCAGGCTAGTGGTAGTGATGTAATGATGAGGAGATTTTCTTAGATCATTTTGGGCCCTTTTGGACCAATTGAGCATTGTGTCAATGCCACAGCCTATCTGATTATTGTTGCTCACCATGTCCATCCCTTTATGATCACAGTGTACCCATCTTCTGATGGCTACTTAGGGCAGGATAACTCGTCATGTCATAAAGTGCCAAAATTCTCAAACTGGTATCTTGAATCTTGATGATCCCAAGGATTCCATATCCGGGACCAGGCCATATCCTGAGCTGCTGCTGCGCTGATGGTCGTGGGGAGTGGAGAACATGAGTCTGATTCCAGTGACGTTCCAGGGACAGACGAGTCTTCGCTGAGGCCATCTTCCTGCCTAACCACGGCGAATGAAGCTCTGCACAAGACTTTTGGCCAGCGGAGAAATTAAAATGGTCGTGCCCAACTGAGTCTGGTTCCCTCAAGATTTTTTTTCTTCACTCCCATCAGGTGAAGATTTTTTTCCCTCTCCGCTGTCGCCACTGCCTCGCATGGTTCAGGATTGGTAGAGCTATGCATCGATGAATTGGCTCTTCAGTGTTTGAACTCTCAGTAATGATTAAATCACACTGAACTGAGCTAAACTGAACTGAACTGAACTTAAACACTAAAACCTGAACCACACTGTTCCAGTTACTATGACCATTTATGTGAAGCTGCTTTGACACAATCTACATTGTAAAAGCGCTATACAAATAAAGCTGAATTGAATTGAACATGACAGTGAGTTCACTATACAGTCACCAGAACTCAATCTGAGCACCTTTGAGATGTGGTGGAATGGAAGATTCGCATAATGGATGTGTGGCCGACAAATCTGCAGCAACTACGTGGTGCTTTCATGTCAATGTGGACCAAAATCTCTGAGGAATATTTCCAGTACCTTGTTGAATCTATGCCACGAATGACTAAGGCAGTTCTTAAGGCAAAAGCGGCTCCAATCCAGTACTAGTAAGGTGTACCTAATAAAGTGTCCAGTCTATATATATTCACTGATAAATGGCTAACTTTTACTTTCACTTATGCCCGGTGTCTCGTTTTGAGAGTTAACAGTATTTGGTGTTGTTGATAAATGTTATTTCGAATAAATTGAATTCAATTCACCTTTATTTCGATAGCCCTTTTACAATGTAGATTGCATCAAACAGCTTTACATACAATATAATAGTAAATAGGAAACAGTGTCAGGTCAGTTTTCAGAGTTTAGGTTCAGTTTAGCTCAGTTCAATGTGGTTTAATATTCAATACTGAGAGTCCAAACACTGAGGAGCAAATCCATCGATGCGCAGCTCTACAGGTCTCGAAATATAAATATATTATTATTTATGCAAATAATTATTATATAAAAACATACAACACATGCAATATGATACAATGCAATAAAATACAAAGTAATTTACAAACCCAACATTCATAAAATTACTTTTGTTGCTTGTTCAAACTACTTATTTAAAATGAGTTGAAGCAGAACAATTATTTTGCGTTATTTGGGAAAACAACAAAAATACAATTGGGATTGGGCCTTAATTGTTTATGTTAAATCCACTGAAATGTGTTAAACGAAATCATTAAGTACCTTAATCAATTTGTGTTTGGACTTGAAGTAATTTAATTGTGTGTATAATTTATTTTTTTATTCATTTATTTTTATGTATAAGAGCAACTACTGTATATAAAATACAGCTACAGCCAAAATGTGTAAACAGCTGCACCAACATCAATTTAATGTAATCATTTACTCAAAATATTCATCTGTGTAAAAACTGCCATGCTTTTATTTACAAGTAAATCCAGCAAACACATCCACCTATGCAACAACCCAGCATGGCAAGGTTTGGTGTTGAATGTATTCGACACAGCCACAACATTATACAGCAAGGTTACATGAAAACGGTGCCTCTAAACCCAGATTCCGAATTCCGACTCTAATTGGTTGTTTTTCGAACCCTCAACAAAGAGTGTGAAGCAAACATCCGCCTGAATAAATTGAAGCCTAAACACCCGAACGCAATTCTTTGTCACCACAGGAAGGTAAAAAAACACAGCATGAATACAATTATGGTAATGTTTTGCATCTTAACACGCACACACACACCACAGTCCACCACGACACCTGAATTAGCAATATTAGCGGCGATTAATCATCTGCGTATTGATTGCACACATGCTCTTAGTTTCACACTCCCCATGGAACATTCTGCTAATGCTGAACCGGGCAGTTAAAGCAGGCGACCTAAACAATGATTACTATTATTCATCAGTCTGATGACTTCATGCCATAGAAAATGAGTGTAAGAACAGCTTTTGTGGCGATTTTTATCCCTCATAGTCAGCCAGGCAGGAACATCAAGTAGAAAAGTAAATGCGTTTCCAATTCCCATGGCTACACGCGCACATACACTCACACATATGGAGGGTGAGGGGCTGTGCTAAAATAAAAACCCCAGCCATCAAACCCCTAACTTCCCCCATGTGTCTCATAGGGCTATATCTGGCCAGAAAGCAGGGGGCAGTTACTCAGACAGAGCGTCGCATGCGTGTGCTGCAGATACCGGATTGAGAGTTCAGGAAATTCCTGCAGACTCTGGGCAGGGATTTTGGCTTGTGCGTCTGCTATTGGAAAAAGCTGACAGCTTTGGAAGTAACTGCCTGGAGTCAGTCGGAAAAAGAAAGAAAGCGAGAGACAGAGGAAAAATAGGCCTCATGCCATCTTTAAGGGGTGTCAGAGTCTACTTTTATCTGGCCGTCACACCCCTTGTGCACTAGCTTGGACTTGGTCAGCCATGGTCAGGATGGTAAGTTTTCAGCTCATTGTTTTTGACTTGCGCTTTGTGTGAGGAAACGCATGTGACTTCCTGGCAGCAGAAAGACAGGGTTGCGCTTAATCTGAACTGCTACTTCATTCTTCGAGTTTTCTGTCTGTGCCGGAGCTATTTTTATCTTTCTTTCTATGCCATGCTTTCTTTCAGTTCCAGTTCAGTTGGATTATTCTGCCACTGTTCAAATAGAAAAGTTGATTTAATTGGGAGCCAAAAAAAAAAAAAGTTTGTGTCCCGACAGCAGACAAAGGGTTCCTCCACTTTTTAAAAAAAATCTCGCTCTGTGTTTCTCCTGTCCAGATGCTACCGCTGCTTGATTTCTCCGTCTCACTGCCTCCACACATTTGGTTTCAATTACTTTGGCCCAATGGGAAGCATGCTACTATAAATAAGTAACAACAGGGTTTAGCTGAGGAAAGATTGCAGAGTTACCGACAAGCTTCGCGGTGCTCGTGTCCTGATGAAATGTGTGAAAGTTGATTGTTGGTATTGTTTGTGATGATGCCAGGTTGGAGTGGAATAAGGAGGGATTAAAGGGGGAGGAACTTTGGCTGGAGAGTGAAGGAAACAGCTGTGAAGGTTATGGGACGCTTGGTTACTTGTCTGCCCTTTAGTGTCCGAGGCAAAAACAGAACCGCCCCCCCCCCTGCCCAACCGGCCCCAAACATGACCATTGGCCTTTGAGAATTCAAACTGGCCTGAGATCAGGCTTTGAAAGCTGTTTAAGATTCTGCTAAGGTTTGTAGTGTAGAGGAACGAGGGAAATGTGTGAGCTTGAGAAGGAAAATAAAAAAGATTCTGATATAGATTTGTCTTTGAACTGTTGCTAAACAAGATGCAACTGACAATTCTTGTAAATTAGATACATAAAAGAAATAGTGCATCTAAGAGAGAAAATTATGTCATCAGTAACTCATAATTTACTTGTTCTAAACCGGTTTGATGTTCTTCTGTTAAACACACACACACAAACACAAAATATATATTTTGAAGATGAAAACTTAAAACTTGCATCTGTTGACATCCATGATATTTGCTTTTATCCTACTGTGTAAGTCAAAGGTTGCAGGGTTTCAGATTTCTTCAACATATTTCCTAGTGTTCTCAACAAAGAAAGAAACTTATGTAGGTTTGAAACCACTTAAGGGTGAGTGAACAATTAGTACATTTTTATTTTGGGGTTCACTATTGCCAGAATTCAACTTTAAATGTGACTCATTCATCATATTTGTTATTACTTATTACTCGTTTAAGTTGTTTGCTTTTAACTCCAGTGTTACATAATGTTAAGCTTATTTTGCACTTTGTTATGAACTATCATAGCGTGGATAGTGCAGACATTCAGACTAATGAGTTGTGTAACAATTAATTTTCTTGTAAGTAAAGTGATGAATTTATACACCCTTGTAAGAAAGAAACAGGTTATATGTCACCCTAAACAACACTAGTCTTACATAGGCACAAATATATTTGCGGGAATAGTCTAAAATACACCGTGTATGTCAAATTTATCAATTTTTATCTTATGCGAAAAATATTAGAATCATGATAAATAAAGACTGTGCTCCATGAAGACATTTTGCAAATGTCCTAACATAAATATGTAAAATCTTTCATCAAATGAAATAAAAAAAACTTTTTTTAAATAGTAATATGCATTTGGTTAATTTGGATTATTTTAAGTGTGATTTAAATGTCTCAATATTTAGATTTGTTATTCGTTTGTTTTTGTTTTTTTGTAGTTTTTTTTAAACCTCCAGATTCCATATTTAGTTTTATTTGTATCTTAGCCAGGTGTTATGATTATCAGCAGATTAGTGGTTGCAGATCATTAACGGATTACAAATCCATCATTATGGACTACAAGATCCAGTCATGCACCACATACACTCACATCGGTTCCTGATCCTAACTGATTGCATACACACAGCTGGAGGATTATCAAAGACTGATTACATAGACTATTTAAGCTGAGTTCACGCTACAGTTTGAGCTTGCGAAATTCTGCAATATGGCACTGCGAAAAGGGGCGGGATTAAACAAGATGATTAGACATTTAAAAAAGCGAGCAATTGGTCCATGCTTTAAATTATTGTCCAGAGATGTCATGTTCTGATCCTCGATTGGTCTCATGCAATCATGTGATGCGATTTTCACAGGTCAGAGATCCCCAAGCTTTATCTTTTAAACGCAGTGAACTGCGAAACTTTACACACAACCTTGCTTTTCCGGTCTGACGCATTTGTGTGCTTATGAATGGACACACACACACAAACACACATATACCTGGGTTAAGTAACAGAGTCATGTGACCCTTCAGTTCTCCCTGAACCACAGCAGAATATTTTTCAGGTTACAGCCTGCCTGTACTAACCACTTGCCCGTTTTTGACCACGACTCTGGATTTCCTGTAGACATCTGTTTGCCCCTGACATCTGCCCTCCTCTAGACATCTGTTTGCCCCTGTGTTGACCATGGCTTGCCAGACCATCTCTGTTTAGTAAACTTGCATTTGGATCCGCACCTTCCTTGTCAGCATCCCACTTCACATAACAGAGAATCAACAGTCCATGAGCAGCTTCAGCTGTGTGAGTCTAATCAATGGAGGCTTGGAGCAGGTGTGTGTCCAAGTAGTCATTCAGGGTGTCTTGGAGGGGAGAGGTGTCCAACCTACAGCATCTAAACACTAGGGTACCTCAAGGCTCTGTTCTTGGGCCACTTCTCTTCTCCATCTACACGTCATCCCTAGGACCAGTCATCCAGAGACATGGATTCTCCTACCACTGCTATGCTGATGATACCCAGCTATACCTCTCTTTTCATCCTGATGATCCCTCGGTTCCAGCTCGCATGTCAGCCTGCCTGTTGGATATTTCACACTGGATGAAAGATCTTCATCTTCAGCTTAACATCGCAAAAACGGAAATGCTTGTAGTTTCTGCCAACCCGACTCTACACCATAACTTTTCAATCCAGATGGATGGGGCAACCATTACTGCATCCAAAATGGTGAAAAGCCTTGGAGTAACGATTGATGACTAACTAAACTTCTCTGACCACATTTCTAGAACTGCTCGATCGTGCAGATTCGCACTCTATAACATCAGAAAGATCCGACCCTTCTTATCTGAACATGCAGCTCAACTCCTTGTTCAAGCTCTTGTACTCTCCAAACTGGATTACTGCAACTCTCTACTAGCTGGGCTTCCAGCTAACTCTATCAAGCCTCTTCAGCTGCTCCAGAACGCAGCAGCACGAGTGGTCTTCAATAAACCTAAACGAACACATGCCACTCCGCTGCTAGTCCGTTTGCACTGGCTGCCAGTTGCTGCTTGCATCAAATTCAAAGCTCTTTTTGCCTACAAAGTGACTTCTGGCCTAGCACCTTCTTATCTGCTCTCACTTCTGCAGATCTATGTGCCCTCCAGAAACTTGCGTTCTGTGAATGAACGTCGCCTCGTGGTTCCATCCCAAAGAGGGAAGAAATCACTTTCGCGAACGCTCACGCTCAATCTGCCCAGTTGGTGGAATGAACTCCCTAACTGCATCAGAACAGCAGAGACACTCGCTATTTTCAAGAAACGACTAAAAACTCAACTATTTAGTCTCCACTTCACTTCCTAATCTGCAATTGCCTCTCTGGATATCACACTAACTGTACCCAAAAAATAAAAAAATACTAATACTACTAATACTTTCCTTCTTAGACTTTACAGACCTGAAACTTGCCTATAGCACTTATTCATTGTTGCTCTTATAGTTGTGTAAATTGCTTCCTTGTCCTCATTTGTAAGTAACTTTGGATAAAAGCGTCTGCTAAATGACTAAATGTAAATGTAGTCCATATACCGGCAGATTTGACGTTCTGTGTGATCTGTGAGTTTACCGGCGATCTGTAAGGATTAGATCGCTGGTGATTGTGACACCAGGGGCCTGTTTCAGTAAGAAGGTTCAAACAACTCAGAGTTTAAACTTGAACTCTGAGTTGATTTACTGAGAGATTAATTTCAGAGTTTTCGGTTTCAGAATAGCTGATCTGAGCTAGGTCAATCAACTTTGAGTAGACCAACTCAGAGTTAAGTGTGCGCACCATGACTATAAAAAGGCATTATCAACGGAGCGCAGATATTGCGAGTGACCATGGCAACATCTTAAAAAAAGAGATCACCATTTCTTTCTCCAGCTGAACTTGATCTGCTCATGCAAAGTTATAGCAAATATGACCATATATTTTTAAAGAGGAAACCATTAGTGAAACTAGTGCACTAGTGTGTCTGTCTTTTTATGGATCAAGTGATAGAGGTTGATGACATTTATAATGTATGTAGATGTAATGTATGTAAATACACCTGTATGCCGATGACACAATAATATATACAGCAGCACATTCTTTAAACCAAGCTGTACAACATCTACAGATTGCTTTTCAAGTATTGCAGTGTACGTTGCAAAATTTAAAATTGGTTTTAAATTCAAAAAAGACTAAATACATGATTTTTAGCCGTGGCCGCACTAAGTCAACAGATCAGACAATAAAAACTCTGAACGGTGTTCAAATAGAAAGAGTTAGCTTTTATAAATATCTAGGTGTTTGGATTGATGAGAGATTAGCCTTTGATATACACATTGACAAGTTACTGAAAAAGCTTAGGCCGAAGTTAGGTTTTTTATACCGGTCAAGAAATTGTTTTCCTTATAAAGCCCGCAAAAAATTAGTAGAGAGTACATTTCTGTCTATAATGGATTATGGTGATCATCTCTATATGCATGCAACCGCTACCCTATTAAGAAAATTAGATTCTGTTTATCATGCAGCAATACGTTTTGTCACAGGTGCAGACTCACGGACACATCACTGTATTTTGTATGATTCCTTAGACTGGTTATCTCTATATCAAACGAGAAAATTACATCTGTACTTATTTATCTTAAAGGCTCTTTTAGGTAAATTACCATCCTATATCTTTAATTTATTAACATTTCACACCATCAACCAACACACTAGATCTGGTTCATGTATTCGTCTGATAGTTCCAAGGGTACTATCAGAACTTGGCAAACGTGCTTTTTCCGTTTACGCTCCCAGGGCTTGGAATGACCTGCAAAATCATCTCAATCTTGACACTCTTCCGACTCTGATTACTTTTAAACATCTTTTATACAACATTTTAAAGGACACCTGCAATTGTTTTTTATGAGCTGATGTTTTTAAGAATGGTGATTTTGTAATTTTGTGGTACTGTTTGTGATTTTTATATGAAACTTTATGTGCTGCCTGCCATCTTGACCAGGTCTCACTGGAAGAAGAGACAGTACTGTCCCAATGAGATCTCCTGGCTAAATAAAGGAATAATAATAATACTAATAATAATGTAGAACTAAACAATAGTTTTTATAAAGAATAATAATCCCATTAATCTAGTAACTGTACATGTCTAAGGTCAGTGAATTTAAGCTAATTTTTTATTAAAAAAGGACAAGCCATTCTCGTACATGACTTTGTTCTGTGTGTGACTAAACTGTTGACGATAAGTTTCCATCCAAATATATTATATAAATTTATGTGTAAAACTGGAATAATGCAGATGCAATAAAGCAGCGTTTCCATCCAACGAGTCAAAGATAACAAAATTGTCACTTCCTGATTAACTGGCGCCAAATATCAACTGTAAAAACAGAATTTACTGTGGTAGATGAAACTGCGTCAATTATTTATTTATTTAATAAATGTACTTGCACCTCAGACAACAATGTTGACACACAATGAACACGTGGGAGCGTTTGAAGCCATGAGACGAAAAGACTCTTTGACACACTCCAGACGCTCGGAGGTAATTCATTATATATACTGAAACAGTTAAGGCAGGTGTGACCAACCCTGTTCCTGGAGATCGACCTCCCTGCAGATTTCAGTTGCAACCCATATCAAATACACCTGCTTGTAATTATCAAGTGCTGTTCATTTCCTAATTAATTGGTTAAGGTGTGTTTGATCAGGGTTGGAGCTGAACTTTGCAGGAAGGTCGATCTCCAGGAACAGGGTTGAGCACCACTGAGTTAAGGCATTTTAGAATGACTAAAAAAGCATTTAAGACGTGTTACAGTGTGCTCAGCCTGCTGGTTTGTCCATTTACACACATTTTCATCGTCATATGATCTCTTATAACAATTTTTTTTTATGTACATACTGTAATTTGTTTAGTAAAAGTGTTTCCATTGTACTCTATGTGTATCTTTTCTATCGCATAAAAGTTTATCCTACTTAGAAATGTGTGCGCTTTTTATGCATATTTTCAAAAGTTATGTGCATCATGACGTTTCCATCAATAGTTTTTATGTGCATATCCAAAATAAACATTAAAATAGATGGGTGGAAACGTAAAGCTAAGGCGAGAAATATCGCTTCATCTTTAAAAAAGAGGAGGAGACCGACAGAAACTCCGAGTTTAGAGAATAAAACCTGCTACTGACCAGGTTAGGTTCACAGAGTAAGTTACCACAGTAACTGACTCTGAGTTAAAGTTACCTCTCTTTCAGAAACAGGTTTGACTTACCCTGCTTTCTCGAGTTAAACAAACCTGCCATTCTGAAACGGAAAACCCAGAGTTTCTCTCATTTTAGGGTTAAAATACTCTGAGTTTTCATTTAACCTCCTTTCTGAAACCCCCAGGTATGTTGCTTATCTGACAAACCATACATCAATGGAAAGCATATTGTATTACATATGATGAATAATTCTCAATTTTCAAAAAACATAAATGTTTTATGTTTTTTTGTTTTGTTTTGTTTTTTTGACCCAGGGACCAATTTACAAGAAATAGATGAGTTTAAATGACAATGTAGATCAGATTTGAGATGAATATGATTATAATACAGAATAAATTTTAGAATAAAAATATACTTTAATGGCAAACTACAATTAAAATAAATCAGAACATAAATTAAAATTGACTTTTTGGATTGGATTTTCATTGGAATTTAGTGACATTGTAATCAAGCTGGGTAAAACATGCTGCAAGATTACACTTTTAGTTACCTGAATGAGCTCTAATTTACTGAAAGCACATTTGGTTTCCCAAACATTCCATTTTAATCAGAAGCGATGTTACCTGTGGAGTGCGGCAGCATTAGCTGAAGTACCAGTTTACTTCGGCAAACACAGTCAGACTAATGAGCCATATTTACATTGGATGTTTCGCAAAAGTACTTAAATTGTCGACCAGTTCAATTGTCTGAAAAAAATTAAAGCACTAAAAGATGCTGTTCGCATGAGTTTATGCCAAACGTTTGCTTTAATGATGAGACATTTGCCTTGCAATTGGCCTCTACCTGTGAATCATTAAAATAACAACCATATTTTCTGACCCCCCACCGTCACGGGTTCATTATACGGCTTGTGAACCTGAAGGACATTTGTGAAAATGAAGTGTAAAGAGCAGTTCAATTAGGGGAAAGGGCATGAATCAATATTCAAATCTGTTGGTTAAGGAAACTGTATTCATTTTGGTTCAGCAAATTGTGAAGTTGAACACCATGTGATGAATTTCTTGCATATTATTACACTGAGCTCAGGAATATTTGTCTGTAAAACTGTATTCTTGTTATGAATCTAGGAAATTGAGACTTGAGAAGTGTCTTTATAGAATATTAAAGTATATATATATATGATTTATATCAACTGCATGATGATGATGATGAATCATTCCTTAATTAATTTTCATTCAGCTTAGACCCTTTATTAATCCATGTTTTACGCAACGGATGCCTTTCCAGCTGCAACCAAACATTTGGAAACACCCACAAACTCTTGTACACACCCATATACACTATGGCCAATTCAGCTTATTTAAATCACCTGTACTGTATGTCTTTGGATATGTCTTTGTTTCTTTGTGGGGGAAACCGGAGCACCCGGAAAAAACCCACGCACACATCAGGAGAACATGCAAACTCCACACAGAGATTTGTAGTGGTAGTAGTAGTAGTAGTAGTAGTAGGGTTAGGATTAGGGTTAGGGTTTGAGTTATGGTTAGTGGTTAGGTTATATTCAAATTTATACATTTTATTTTATGCCACAATCATTTAAATATACTACTAAAGATTGTGTTTCATGAATATATTTTGCACATGTCCTTCCATAAATGTAATTTTTTAAATTTATTTATTTATTTATTTATTTATTTATTTATTTATTTATTTATTATTTTTTAGTAATATACATTGCTTAATTTGGGCAAGTTTAACCTCAAATAAACAAGACTAAGTGATCTCCTCTACCCAATATCAGTATGGTTATAATATTTCCTAGGATCAGAACAAAGTCAGCGTAAAATCACCATGGCGCAATCACAAGACTGTACAGATGATGCTTTATGCTCAGAGGGATCTAGTGGCCTCATAATCTCCTTGACTAAATGGGGGTAATGCTAAATGTACAAATACACAAATACACTTTTTGCTGGATGAACAGTTAGTAACCAAATGGTTAAAAAATAGGTTATGGATTTATTTATTTATTATTATTATTTTTATTTTTTTGAATTTTAGTTTGTGTGTTTCCTTTTGTTGTTGTTTTTGGTTGCTTATTATGTCCAACTGTTCCTTGTTTAATTTTCAAGATGTTTAATTTGACTTAAGTTTAATAGTTTTAATTTTCACACCCTCTGTTTGGTATTGGTGAGCATGAGAGACTTTTTTCAGAAACATCTTAAAGAGCCCATATTATACATGAAATAGGGTCATATCTTGGTTGTAAGGTTCTCCAACAACACTCTAATATGCACGCATGGTTCAACAACACTTTCATGGTCTTATAATCTGCATTTATTTTTACCTAATTATTCCAGCGACTCCCGTATGAATCGTCCAGTGATTCATTTGTTCCCAAACCCCTCCTTAGCGCTAAGCGAATCTGCGCTGATTGGACCGATGACAGTCTGTTGCGATTGGTCGACTGCCTTCAGTGAGAGAGTGAAATGCCCAACAGCTAATCAGCAATATAAAAGTAATCACAGTTCGTACATGCTCGATAGTGTAGGCGTGGATTTTAGCTGCCAGTGGGTCAATGTAAATACAGTCGACTAACTATTTTATTGAGCAAAAACTCCAAAAACTGTTGAGGAGATCTTCTAGCTTGTCTCACTCTGCTCTTTTCACAGACACACACACCCACACACACACAAATTGCCCTCGTCTTTGCGCGTGCGCACACAAACACACACACATACCTCCGGACGACAGCACAAGCACTACCCTCCTCCACGGAGCTCCGTAAACAAAGCAGCACGCGTCGCGTTTTTAATGTGACTTTGCACGCGATATGACAATATAGCGAGTTAACCTGATACAGTACACGCGGTTACAAGTAACAAATCACAACTAAATACATTTGCAAGCTAGAGTCAACGAGGCAACAACTTTAATCGCACTTACACTTGAGAAATGGAGGAAGAAACCCATCCTGACATGTCCATCAATAAGTTACTCTTTACTGATCCTTCCTTTAACAAACGCCGATGAAGTATTCTTTGTAGCATGTAGTTTCCAGTAGTTTTCAACTGCTTGGCTATAATGCTGAGGTTTCATCTTTGGGTAGAGACTCGATAATATCCATCTACAGTGTGCCTTCAATCGACCGGCATGTTTGTGTGTGTGTGTTTGTGGGTGTGTGTGTGTCTGGGTTTCTGTGTCGAGGGCGGGGCCGCAGGTTTTCAAATCTCCCGGGTTTGCGCGTGCACGTGAATAACTTGGTTTCGTTAGTACGTCATGGCGAAACACCTAATGACTCGGTATCAAGGCGACTCGTTTGAAGCACTATGAGTCGACTCTTTTATAAATGAATCAACCGTTTTAAACACTGTACTCTTACAGATTTTAGCCTTAGCTGGATACTTTACTTCACTTAGAGCTGTGTTACACACTACATGAAAGTGTTTTTTCAAAAAACCATAATATGGGCTCTTTAATATATGGGTAGTTGACAAATATGCCAAAAAAATACATAAAGCACTAAGTCTGATGTTTAGGAAAGTATACGGGGTCACTTACTTTAGCATTATTTAAAAGTTTCATAATTATATTTAATTGTTTTTGCTAAACTGTATCCTATGCTGTTACATATCAAAACAAATACTCTTAATATTAAAAAATAAGGCTACACAGTGGTTCACAGCAAGAAGGTCGCTGGTTCAAGTGCTGGCTGGGCCAACACAATCTCACGGCAATTCGTAACTTTTTCATTTAGTGGCTAATTCGTACGATCTAATTCGTACAATTTAGTACGATTTGCTTATCCCCCAATGACGGTTGGGGTTAGAGGTGGGGTCAGGTGCCATGCCTCCTTTTTAAAATCGTACCATTTCGTACGACTGAACTCGTACGAATTTGTACGAATTAGCCACTAAACTGGCAAAACGTAAAATACTTACGTTTTCTCGTGAGATCAGGCTGGCTGGGCCAGTTGGTGTTTCTGTGAACTCCATGTGTTCACGTGGGTTTCCTCTGGGTGTTCTGGTCTTCCACACAGTCCAAAGACATGCATATATAGGTGAATTGAAAAACTAAACTAGCCGTAGTATATGTGTGTGAATGTGAGAGTTAATGGGTATTTCCCAAGACTGGGTTGCAGCTGGAAGGGCATCCACTGCGTAAAACATATGCTGGCTAAGTTGGCAGTTCATTCTGCCGTGGTGACCACTGACCACTGATTCAGTCACATGATCTTGAATAGGGTCCTTCACCTAATGAACTTACTCAGTGTAATTGCCAATTTGAAATTAGCATATTGTGTCACACCAGAGGACATGTTTTTTTTTTTGTTTTAAAACACATGCATGACCAAAAATAACACAGTTCTTAACATAATAGTTTTAATAACTCATTATTAATAACTGAATTATTCGATCTTTGCCATTTTGACAGTAAATACTATTTTACTAGATATTTTTCAAGACATTTCTATAAAGCTTAAAGTGACATTTGAAGCCTTAACTAGGTAAATTAGATTAACTAGGCAGGTTATGGTAATTACACAAGTTGTTGAAAAAATATAGCTTAAAGGGGCGAATGATTTTGTCTCTAAATGATGTTTAAGAATTTTCAAACTTTAAAAATCAAACAAATAAGACCTTCTCCAGAAGAAAAAAATATTATCAGACATAATGTGAAAATTTTCCTGCTGTGTTAAACATCAACCATCATTTGAGAAATATTTAAAAAAGAAAACAAAATTCAAAGCGGGACTAATAATTCTGAATTCAACTCTATATATATATATATATATATATATATATATATATATATATATATATATATATATATATATATGTATATGTTTGTTTGTGTGTGTGTGTGTGTGTGTGTGTAGCCTCATTACAGCCTCATACAAACAAGACTAACTGGTCTCTTTCACTCCATATTGATATGGTTATTATATGTTGTAAGATCAAAACGAATTCACAATCACAAGACTATACAGATGACTGCTTTATAGCTCAGAGGAAAACAAGTCAAGATGGGTGCAATGCTAAATGTGCAAGCAAACAAAAACACATTGTGCTGGATGAACATTTAAGACCAAAGTAAATGGTTCATGTATTAGCTTTTGGCTCTCTCAGTGATGAAGAGAAGCAGAGGAATGGCTCTTGAAAACGACAGTTTGGCCCTGAAGCTTTTTTTCAGTGAGCTGCCAATAAGTACAGGCACCAGGGAAGGAGGCTAAACTACAAGCAGGTGTTTCATATTCTGCTGCCTTCTGACAATCCTCCCTTTTTTCAGAGCCAACAGTAAAGCATCATCCTCTTTAAAATCTCAAGCGCCGCAACCTGCCAGACTCACAAAAAGAACAAAGGATACATATGACATTTGTTATAAAAGCGGGATTTAGTCTTAAATCATGAGCCTCCACGCGTCACACAGAGCCTTGAAAACAACTGTTAGTGGAGAATTCAAGCTGTGCCCCACAGACCTGTGTTTTGTGTATTCAGCCCGCTTGAAGCTGGCTTGGATTCAAAATTGATTTCATTAATGTATGCAACTTGTTCCTGATTAATATGTGGGTATATTTTTTCATTTATGTTTATCTTTTTTTCTTCTATTAATATACAGTTTACTGGAGGGGTAAGATTTCTGTCTTTCTTTCTTTGTTTCTTTCTTTCTTTCTTTTTTCTTTATTCATCCATTCATTCATCCATTCATTCATTCATTCATTCATTTTCTTTTCGGCTTAGTCCCTTTATTGATCTGGGGCCACAGCAGAATGAACCGCCAAATTATCCAGCATATGTTTTACGCAGCAGATGCCCTTTCAGCCGCAACTCATTTCATTCACACTCATACACTACGGACAATTTAGCTTACCCAATTCACCTGTACCACATCTTTGGACTGTGGGGGAAACCGGAGCACCCGTCAAACATGCAAACTTCACATAGACATGCCAACTGACTCACCCGAGGCTCAAACTGGTGACTTTCTTTTTTCTTTTTTCGACAGCACTACCTACTGCGCCACCATGTCGCCTACTTGAGGATTTTTTTCCGTTATAAATATGCAAACGTGAATGATTCAATGCTATATTGCAATCTAATTTGATTAACAGACCTTCACTCACCCATACTGTAGATGACTGTGATGAACAGTTTGAAATGCCCTGGATTCTGTTTTCTGTTCAATGTTAATGCGATCAATCAAAAGATCTGAACCCAACTCGATTAGTTTTTTTCGACTCTGAGTCGACTATTTCGATAAAGAATCAATAGTTTTAAACAAGGTGCACTTTCAGATTTAAGCCTCAGCTGGATATTCTCATTAACTTAGTGCTTGGTTACACACTGCATAGAAGCTTATTTTCAAAAACCCATAATAGGGACTCTTCAAATTTTAGTGATTAGAAAGTGCAGATTATGCTTTTAATTGAGGACCAGCTCTATTGACATTGGCATTCATATGACAGTATTGGGATAAAGGTTACTCAAAATTATACTCAAATTATTTCGGCTAGATAATGGTGAACTGCTTGGTGAAAAACAGGCTAGTCGGAACAATGCAGTCTTTGGAAATCCACAGGGGATCCCTAATATGAACTCCTGGCCAAATTGTTATATTAAAAGGCCACTGTAACCACGGAGGGAGATGAGTGATAAAGAAGTGAGGATGCTTTTGCTGGTTTTATTAAGAAATGTAGTCAGACAGGCAATGATCAACAACAGGCGCAAATGGGTACAAACAAGGCAATGCAGAGGCGTTGTCAGGTAACAGGCAGATGGTGAGTCCAGGTGGCAGACAGGGTAAATGATTGAACAAAGCAAGGGTCGAAACATGTGGAAACTATACCAGGAAAAGCTTTGTAATGTTATATGGTGTTAACCTAACAAGAGAGTCTCAAAGTGAGCCGTGTATAGTAAATGTAGTGTAATCAGTCCATGAGCAGCATCAGTAATCAATGGAGGCTTGTGTGTGTATATGTTGCATGACAAGACTTGTAGTTCATATTGAGACAGGGTTGTAGTCCTTGTAAATTTGAATGTTCTCCAGCAATCCATAGTAAAGCCATAATGCTTCCTAGTGAGATTATAAGGATACCTACCTATTATTAAAGTTTATATAAGTATGCATTATAGCATATGCGGAACTTTTATTTTAAAAATGTATTGTAGAAATTTCAAATAATCCAACCAGGCATGGAGTATCTAATTTCATCAAAGCTCGTTGATGAAACAAAATTCGACTAAAGACAGATTATAAATGTATTCCGCACCCCCAAAAAGGATGTATCTTTTGTTAGTTTTACGTGTATATCGTGAAATTTGCTACTTTGTGTTTGATGCATGATAGAGAAAGAAAGAGAAGGCTCTGACATAAGCTACAGCAAAGCTTGTTAACATTCAAGACCTTTCCATTGTCAAAACTGAGCTTTTTTTGATTCTGGGGGTAATTCCTGTTGTTATGACTGAGCATATGGAGAATGTTTTAATCTAATTAATCTAATAATATATACCTGTTGCAGATATTTGTTTATGGGGAAAATGTTGTAGGCCATTTAATAATATAATAAGCTATGGCTCAACTCATGGCTGAAAGAATAGTTTGGAAGAATTACAATAATATTCTTATATAGTTCGGGGTGCTGTGTTGCAGTTTGAGATTTTTAGATAAACAGTTTATAATCTTTAGCACTTAGTCTGTTTTATTATGTTACGAGTTTATGTAATGATCCTGAGTAACATTTGTAGTATTTGCCACTGACAAGGGCAGGACACTCACACTTTAGTTCACAGATGAGTAACTCGCCATCTCTCTTTTCCCTGAGGAACAGCAGTGTTTTCACTTCACTCAAACAGTCCTTCAGCAATACATTTACAACTGAGTTGACCCACACACGTCAATATATATATATATATATATATATATATATATATATATATATATATATATATATATATATATATATATATATATAGCCCAAAGACATGCAGTATAATTAAAAAAAATTGGCCATAGCGTGTGTGTGAAAGCGAGAGTGTATGTGTGCTTCCAATGCTATCTCATGGCAATTCATATTTTTTTGATTTAGTGGCTAATTCTTTTGAAATCTTACAATCTCATTTGTACAATTTAGTATAATTTGCTCATCCCACAATGATGGTTGGGTTTAGAGGTGGGGTTGGGTTGGGTGCTACGCCTGGTTTTAAAATGCATGGAAATTTGTTCGAATAAGCCTCTAAACTGACGAAACATAAAATAGTTATGTTTTCTCATGAGGTCAGGGTGGTGTTTCCCAGTACTCTATTGCAGCTGGAATGGTATCCGCTGCGTAAACGTATGCTGAAAAATTTGGCGGTTCATTCCGCTGTTTCAACCCCTGATAAATAAGGGACTAAGCCAAAGGAAATTAATGAATCAATACATTACAAAAGTAATTAGCATGGACAAAGACTATACTGCTTCAATTATGAGCGCATTTAAACCCTGAATAATGACCCTGAGTAATTAAATAAATATGTCTGGACTACAAGTTAAAAAATGCAATTCAAGAAATGTTAATTAATTTTATAAAATGTGTTATCAATGCTATAAAAAATGTATATCAATCTATCATGATTGTACTTAAATATTTTTCTTTAAATTCTATGATTTCAGTCTTTATGACAAGACTCAACTCAAATAAGGATAACTATCTTGGAAAGAGAAGTAAATCCTAACACTTACATTTTATGTTAAGAATATGTATTGTTAATAATATAATAAAATAAAATAAAATATAATATAATATAATATAATATAATATAATATAATATAATATAATATAATATAATATAATATAGGGGTGATGTGCAGTAGGTAGTGCTGTCGCTGGTTTGATCCTCATCTGGGTCAGTTGGCATTTATGTGTGGAGTTTGCATGTTCTCCCCATGTTCGCATGGGTTTCCTCCGGGTGCTCTGGTTTCCCACACAATCCAAAGACATATGGAACAGGTGAATTTGGTAGCCTAAATTGACCGTAGTGTATGTGTGTGAATGAGTGTGTATGGCTGTTTCCCATTGATGGGTTGCCGCTGGAAGGGCATCCGCTGCGTTAAACATATGCTGGATAAGTTAGCGATTCATTCCGCTGTGGCGACCCCAGATTAATAAAGGGACTAAACTGAAAAGATTATAATATAATGTAATATAATATAATATAATAAATATAATATAATATAATATAATATAATATAATATAATATAATATAATATAATATAATATAATATAATTAATATAAGCATTTCTGTTAAAGATTTCTGTTAGATGTATTCTGGAGCAGGGCTTACTCAGCTGTGAATAGCAGCTTCATCCAGCTGGTTTTATGCACAATGGTTTGCCGTTCCCCCTGCAGAGGAGTATTAGCAAATTAATTATGTTGTTTTCGTCATTGAGCCCCATTAGTCACTCCACGACTTTTCATTTTGTTAAATCTTTGTCCCTGTAAATTGAGAGTCAGAAACCCCAATTCTTGCACAGAAAGGCAGAACATCAGACTAGCTGAAGGGCATGCATGTTTTTTACATGCTTATTTTAAAAACATCACAATAATGTTAAGAGCTTTATTTCTCTCTTTAATTGTAAAGGAGACATCAGATTACTTACATCAGTCATTTTCAATAAGTGTTGCACAAGCTCGCCTTGCCTCAGGGGAAAAGCAGTGTAGAACGGAAGAGAAATCACAAAGCCTTTGTTTAATCTTTCATTAAATCACAGCTTGCCCAAAACCAGACTATATGATGGTAAAATTCTCAACTCAAGCAAATCTGTGTCATCAGATCCTTGAGGCACAAAACAAACAGCTTTTTTTACCTGCTATTTTTTTAACATTTTTTTCAACTGTTTGATTTCAATAGCTTTTTTTTTTTTTCTCTCTCTTTGAGAAAATGATGCCGAGGTATCTCCATTTTTTTGCCAATACTGGCATACTTTTATAAAATATTTCACAGAAAGTTCATGTCAACAGTATTAGCATTGACTTTTTTGTGCCTACACTCTCAGAAATAAAGGTACGCAAGCTGTCACTACCTTTTCATTCATTCATTCAATTTATTTTCGGCTTAGTCCTTTTATTAATCTGGGGTCGCCACAGGGGAATGAACCGCAAACTTATCCAGCATATGTTTTTTATGCAGCTTCCAGCTGCAACCCATCTCTGGGAAACATCCATACACACTCGTTCACACTTACATGCAACGGACAATTACAGCCTACCCAATTCACCTGTACCACATGTCTTTGGACTGTGGGGGAAACCAGAGCACCAGGAGGAAACCCTCACAAACGCATGGAGAACATGCAAACTCCACACAGAAATGCCAACTGACCCACCCGAGGCTTGAACCAGCGACCTTCCTGCTGTGAAGCGACAACACTATACTGTGCCACTGCCTCGCCATTACCTTTTTCAAAAGTTACAAATTTGTACCTAAAATGTACATATTAGTACCTCAGGAGTACATATGAGTACCTAAAAAGTACATAAGTGTTCCTTATAAAATTTTTAGGTATTAGTATATACTTTTGAGGTACCAATATGAACCCTTTAAGTACAAATGTGTACCTTTTGAAAAGCTACCACCCAAGTGACAACTTGCATACCTTTATTTCTGAGAGTGTACAGTACGTAGGCTTGTTGCATAGAACTAAATCAACCCAGGCTCATTGAAATTACGTGCCCAGGGATACATTTTTGAGAACCGAGAAATTTGTATCCTAAACTACATGCGCTTGCAGTTTTAGTTTTCACAAAATTTATTATTATTAAATTTTACTCGTTTTACTATGGTAAAATAACAGATCAATTGAATAATAACACTTCAATCTCCTCCCAAAGCTCAGACGGTCTGTTTAGAGAAACTGTCAATCACAATTGTCAATCATGATGACACGCCCCTTTTTTATATTTAACATTAAATTTACATTAAATTACTGGCTAAAAACATACTCTTTACAAAAATAAAAATCTGCACCTATATCATCATGATAACCAGTGCCTCAATTGACCAAAACCACCTTTTGGGATATTATATTACAAGAGTAATTAATGTTTTTATTTTGGCTCAAGTCTCGTTCATTAACATGGAGGAGGCAGGCTTTTTGACTTCTACTCCAGCCTGCTTCCAGAGGGCAATCTAACGACCGAGACTTTCACTCAAAAGAAGGCGTGAGAAACACTTAGTCTCAATGAAACTAGTTTATTTCAGTCTTTATTAAAAAAAAAAAAAATGTACTAAATAAAATTTAATTTAAATTTAAACATAACAGTTGAATTTATGTACAGTGTTTAAACCTGCTCAGCATAAAAGCAGTTTAATTACAGTAACTAGCTGCTTTCTAACTACTAACACTCCAACTCTGGGTTTGTTCCGCTTCTTTAACATGCAAATATAGGTAAAAAAAAATACATTTGCAGTATTTTTACACATCATTTTTGCCTCTACAGTCTATTTTGCCTCTGTATCTCAACAATCAGTGTTTAGTAAATCAATAAGACAACTTGTCCCCTGTTGTTTCATGATGTATGTTACTGATTAACCTTATTCCAATGAGTTCTGAATCAAACGGATTAAAACAAGTAGCAGAGTTTTGCAGTTTTCTTCCCTGGACATACACAGTATTTTTTTACAGAGCAGAACAATTCCACTGGCTGGGTCAAATAGAAATCATATCAGGGTCTCCGGCAGTCAGAGTTTCCACAGTGGTTGTACAGTTATACACATCCAGCCCACTGATTTCCCTTTATTGGCTTCCATTTATTCTGTAACCAGTGTAGAAGGTTGTCTGAGTGAACAGTTTAGTTCTAAATAGGGCAAAAGTGACAGATTATCCCAAAGGCACTCTCTCTCTCTCTCTCTCAAAAAAAAAAAAAAACATTTTTTTTTTTGTTCAGTATTGTAGTGTCTTAGTCGGTTTACAGTATACTGACTGTACAGAGAGGATACTAAAAAGAGCAACAATACTGAAGCTTTCTGCAGATGATCAAATTAATGGAACTCAGGGATGACTTTAATAATAATAATCAGCCTGATGTACTTTGCCATTCTCTTTGAAGTATTATATCCTGACAGATTGTGCACTTAAAATGCAGATGATTATGCAATGTGATGATAAGGGCAGAATTGGTAGTATAAATCCTGTGATATGGAGAAAGAAACCTCATTGAATTTTTCATTGTGCATTCTTAAACGTTGGGTTTTTCACAGAGCTGTCTGAAGTCATTTGTTTCAGAGCATTCTGAGTGTGTGTGCTTGTCAAATGTGATTGACTTCGCCGACAAAGAGTGCTGCTCAAAATGCTGTCGACGGTAAAATTGTATCCGGGCGCAGAAATATTAGTCTATTATTATGGCTCTTCAATTGTACAGTGCTGTTTCCCTTTTGTAACCATATTAATAGAATCAGCATAAATGAAGACTGCTGAAGCTGTAATAATGCAGAACTACGGAGGCAAGGGGTGTATGGGATAGCCAATCAACTGCTGTCTATTGTGCCTTAAGGTTAACAATGTATTATTGATTTCCATTTATTTTTTTTTTTGACATTTTCATGATAAGTTTAAATGACTTAAAAAAGAATGACCTATTTAATTTTGGTTATACATGTAGATATTATTACTTAGAAAAATAATAATTTTAAATAAACAAGCAAAAAAGCATATGAAGAGTTCAGATGCAAAACCCCCTAAATCCATCAGACCTCTATTCTTGTAAATAAGCATTTTTTATCAGGCTCCTCTGATTAGGTTCAGCAATTTTATTTTATAGATAATGAAAAGGTTGTTAGCTAGTAAATAAATAAAAAAATGACCTAGTAAATAAAAAAAGGTAGGTTAACATGGTAGATTTTCTTTTGCGTCAAAACCACCTAAATCCACATGTGCTTTTTTTTGCAAAAACCTCTAAATTCACACATTGACAAGACATTGATATTAGCTGAAAAATCACTAGATGCAATTAGAAATTATTTTACCAAACATACAACACCTCAAATTTAAAATATATAAATCTGTCAAGTAAGTGGTGGTTCATTCTGCTGTGGTAACCCTTGATAAACTAGGGACAAAGCAGAAGGAAAATTAATTAATGAAAAGTAAGTAAGTCAATAATAAGCTAATCAATAACATTAAAATTGACCTCTATTAAATCTTAGCAATCTGTTGTCATTACTGATATTTGGGATTTAGATTTACTGTAAGTAGAGCAATGTGACCATTTCAAGCATTGTAAACTAAGCTTGTTAGATTCAAATGTAATGTAATATAAGTGCATTGTAAAACATCAATATCTGTGCATTGTCCAATAGTATAAAACTCTTATGAGACATATAGGTAATGAATTAATATAAGTATAGTTGTATACATTATATTTATTTATAAAATAGCTTACATTAGCAAATAAAACACAAAGTAGGTCAACTGGGCTAAAATGGGATGCCTCTCAGACACTTTTAGAAGCTGTCATTCATTCATTCATCCTCACCATACTTAAGGTCTTGGTCTCTTTTTCGCCTCATGTTATCCTCATAGCATCCATGCGGGATAAAAGAAAGGCATCTTAACTTCATCTTTCATGAAACGTTGTTGCCGTTTAATGTCGGACTCAATCAAAGTAGCGTTGCTGCGCAAAAAAAAAAAAAAAAAACATAATGAATGCATGCTACACTTTCGACTGTACAGTGTGTTTTCTTTTTCTTATAATGCACATAATTTAGAGGTACGGGATGTTTTCATTTGCCATTCACTGACAGTTGGACAGTTTCATCCAGTTCATCAAACTTTATCTTTTAAAATCTAAATTGGAAGCGAATAAAGGAGATATGAATTAGCATGTTGCTAGTATGGTTAGTATGTTAGTATGTTTGAAAGTATGTTTCTAGTATGGATTAGTACATTTCTAGTATGGATTGGTATGTCGTTAGTATGTTTCTAGTATAGATTAGTAAATTGCTAGTATGGATTGATATGTTGTTAGTATGTCCAATGAAAAGTTAATGGCAGTTTTTTTTACAATGGAGATCAATGGGACAGTTGCTAGGGTGCCATAAGTGGTTGCAAGGGTGTGGCTAAAAAGGTGAAAGGTCATCAGTGATTGGCAGTTTGGTAATCTGAGTTAAATGAGCTCAACCTTTAATCTGGTACAAAGTTATTAGTTCACAAAGTTTGGTCCAATGCTAACTTTTTTGATTTTCTGCGGGTCAGTTTTTGAAAAACGTTTCTCGGATCAGTTGGAATAGATAAAGCAACCCGAATTGGACCAGTTTGGAGGTCTGGAGTAAGTTTGTTGACTATGAACGGTCTAGGAGGAGATGCATATAGAAATTAGTCTCGGAAGAAGAAGAAAACGGAAGACGGTTGACTTTGTGTTTCGTGGCGCACTAAACTTAACTAGACTCTCGTTGGAAAGAAAAGAAAGAACAGTATCGAAGATGGGAATGTCTGAGCTCTGCGGTTAACCCTTGTTTTTCAGGGTCCAAGTCTGTTCACTGGACCTGAAGAAAAGCTGTGCTAAGCTGGAAGGAACAACTCCCTCGAGGCACTTTTTATAGTCCTTTGTTGAAAAGCTTAGTGATTTGCATATGTATTCTGGTTGAATGTTGATGCAGAACTGTTTAAAGTTTCTTAAAATGTTTATATGTTGCACATTTATTAACATAAAATGAAAACTATCATTCAGTACACCAGATTAGCTTCCCAGGCACATCAAACATGAACTACCACAGCTAAACAAGATTGTAGATGGTGTTAAACCATTAATTGCAACCCCCATAATTAATAATTGTTATACATTTTTATACATAATATTAAAATACAAATACACAATACAAACAGTAAACAAATATTATTTTTAATTAAACAAAAAGTATTTTTATGAAATTTATTCTAAATAATTATATAAAAAATGTTATTTAAAATTACTAACCTAAAATATTGCTCTCTATATTATTAAAATGTTGTGTTGCATCTTTGCATTTTGGTTTAATCGGATGATTTTGTGATCTTATAGTAAGTAAAAAAGTCTATTGTATTTTTATTCATCATTGTTTATTAACATTAACAAAATTAATTTAATACATTAATTTAAAAACCTAATTAAAATATTATAACATTGAAGATTAAATCAAGTATCAAAAACTTATCAAGAGAAACTTCCATTACCGTGATTAACATTTACATTTGTGTTTTCTTGCAGATGACCCAGGAACAGTGCCCTCATAGGAACAATGTCCAGAGTACCGAAAAACCGCAAGTGTATAAAGTGGGGATCTACGGCTGGCGGAAACGTTGCCTTTACTTCTTTGTTCTCCTCCTTATGATCCTCATAGTGGTCAACCTCGCTCTCACCATCTGGATCCTCAAAGTTATGAACTTCACTATAGTAAGTGCAGTCTTTTATTCTGGAGCCTCATTACTGCCTGCTGGCCATTGATTCTTTGAACCGCCTTTAGAAGTGAGCTGAAGTAATGGGTCTCCATCAGAGTGATCCACCAATTCAGTCTGTGCGGTTGTGTATTTTCAGAGCTTCTGCCCGGCAATCTACTGCTTTCATTTGCCTCTCAGTGGTCGATCTGTTCAGGTTTCCACACGTAGCTGCCTTCCCTCCCTCTGTGTGTTTACTGATCTTTTCAACTTTCCCATACTGTGCTTTGAGCCTTGATTAATTGGAAGTACAGCAGGGCCGGATCAAAGCAGGTGCCCTGGGGCAGAAATGTCACAAGACCCTAAAACCCACCCAGTGACACAATGTCCTCTATAAACAAGCTTGTGTAACTTTCATGTAACATTAGTACTGTGATTAAGAACATTTTAGGATATAACTACATAATGTTCAGTTGAAGCCACAATTATTAGCCCTCCTGAATTATAAGCCTCCCCAATCACAGTTTAACGGAAATATTGATTTTATTTCAGCACATTTCTAAAGATAATAGTTTTAATAACTAATTTCTAATAACTGATTTCTTTTCTCTTTGCCATGATGACAGTACATATTTGACTAGACATTTTTAAAAATACTAGTATTGAGCTTAAAGTGACATTTAAAGGAGAAAAAATAGCTTTTATTCTAGCCAAAATAAATCAAATAAGACTTTCTCCAGAAGAGACGTTCTCTTAAAAATGATAGGAACTACTGTAAAAACTTCCTTTCTCTATTAAACATCATTTGGGAAATATAAAAAAAAAAAAAAAGCTGACTAAGATGATAAATAATTTTGACTTCAACTGTATATGATTGGCAGTGGTGTAAAAATTGTGTTGATATATGTGAAATACTTTTTTTGAAAGCATAAAAATATGAAAGTATGCTTTTAGTTCACTGTACCATTCTTCTAAGAAAGAAAAAAAGCATCAGCACTGACCGGGTAGGCAAAAAGAAAAGTAGGAAGGCCTAAACCAAGATGGCGAGACTGCATTAGCAGTGACACCAGTGTTTTAGGAATAAGAAATTGGTGGGCAGTTGCCCGGTACAGAGAACATTGGTGGAATTTACTTGAGGCAGCCAGGGTCCAGTAATGGATTGTCATGCTAAGGATGATGATGATTCTTCTAAGAAAGATACCTAAAATGAAAAATACGAATGCCCTGTCCTAACAACAACAAGAAAAAAAAAAAGGATTGTATTTCTTAACTCCTAATGTCGCTAGTTAACCCTCAAGGGTCTGAGGTAATTTTGAGCCCCTAAGATGTTTTGACATGCTCTGACAATTATTTCAGCTTCTTATTACATAGTATTGGCCAACATGTATTTTTATTTATGTTTTATGTTTTCAGCACAAACTGTGCTATAATAATATGTGAAAAATATTGATGGTTGCATTTTTTTTTTTTGAAAAAAAAAAATACTATGCTTTGTTAGTTTTGGAGAAAAAAATAGCTGAAATAAGGTCCAAAAAACCACACTCAATGAGCCTAAACATGAGTTTTGAGTAACCAGTCTTGTAGGCTATAGTATTTACTTCAAAATTACATAATACTTAATCTGTTCTCCCATTCAAAGAAAACATTACAATGATTTACATTTTGTTATTGTTATTATTTTTTTTATTTTTTTGGGTCATCTCAGCTTTATGCAAGAGTGACAATGGTCATAAATAATTCACATCTGGAGAGACAAAATACACTTCCCTACTGGCTAATGTTCACCCAAGGGCATTTTTTAGCATAGCAGTTGCAAAAGCTAGCCCAAACTAAATGCTTGTTGTATTACTTGAGATATTATGGCCATGTAAACACTCTGGGTAAACAATATACAGTGCTCAGCATATATAAGTACACCCCTCACAAATCTATATTTTAAATTACAATTTTTAATAGCAAGCTATGCAAAAGTATGTTTGTGCATAAACATCAGATTAGTCAGTACTGAAGCCAAATCTAGAGCTTATCTAACAAAATAACTTAGGAGAACAGTCCAAGAACAAGTACACCCACATTTATATGTTATAGAAATTATTAAATACAAACTTAAAAAAAGAGCAAAAATCAAGAGAAGCAAAAAATTGAAAAATGTGGTTGAAATTTTCTAGGTTGTATTTTATTTTGCAATATTTTGCTAGAATTTAATTGTATTATCTTTCAATTTCTAAATATGTTTGATGACAAAAAATTATTTTAATAAATATACATGTTTAATAAATGTGTTTTGTTTAAATGCATCAAAAACATTGCCTAAATTCACTAAGAAATGGATTAAAATATTTTCAAAATGGGGTGTACTGGATTATGCTGAGCACTGTATGTGTACTTACAGTATGCACAAAAATATTCAGCAGTTTTTCTGACCACAGTTTACGTCACGCAAGTCTCATGCTGTGGACGATTGTAATAACAAAGCCTTGTGGTTGCATAAAAAATAATGAGCTCAGACTGATAAACTAGAAATTGTGTTGATTTCATACTAATTACTTTATCAAACTATATTTCTTTTTAAGATGCACTTATATTTAAAAGTAGACACTTCAAGCTTTCTACAGACATATGTCTCATGTCTGTGTGTTTTGGTTTTGTGGAGTTTCAGTTCATTTTACAGACGCATTTCTAAAAACAGTTCAGAATGCGTACACTGTTTATTTTCCTTATTTTACAAAAGCACACACTCATGTTGTCATTTTGAATGTACACAAAAAAGTAGACACCTAACAGATTTAATTGATGTATTGCTCTTATCTGTACGATCAAAACTAAAAGTGTAATTTAATTTATTTTCGGCGTGATCAGGAAAAGATGCCTCAAAACGCTTATATGCGATCTTCAACCCCTGAGGGTTAACACTTAATGCATTTTTTTTCAGCACATTCCATAATTTCTAAAATATCAACCTCTACCAAATTGTTTTTGGTAAAAAATACCAGATTTAATACATATACTATGACAAATCAGAAAAAAAATTAAATAAAATAAATACAATAATCAAAATACAACATCTTTGGATCTTTATTTTTTGAAGTATGCCATAAAATATTTCTGATTCTCATTTAACATGTTTTCTATTTTTATAATTTTTTTTACAATGAAACCAACATCAAGTGTAGTAGTGTTACAGTGGTATTTTCTGTCAAAAGTAATGCTGTTACAGTAATGCAATACTTGCAACGCGCTATTGCCCAACACTGATGATTAGTTTTACTAAAATAACTTGGAAAATTAATTAATGAAAAAATTAAATCAAAACTAAATAGGATCAATAAATATGTAAAGGAAAAAAACTAATTAATGATTTCAGTAATACAATTATTAATTTATTTAGTTTTAATGGTTTGCCATTTTCATTTTATTTGCTATCTTTCAGGTACATATTTTTATTAACTTGTAGTACATATTAAAGAGATTAAAATTCACCCAAAAATGTTCTCTAAACATCAATCAATCAATCAATCAATCAATCAATCAATCAATCAATCAATCAATCATGCATGCATGTATACAAATAAAAATAAATTTGTAAATAACAAGCTATATTTCTGACTGAAATGGCAATTCCCCTCACTGCACAACACGCAAGCACATGTGTTGCAGAATCTTCCTGCTCATCCTGCTCTATATTTATTGTTGACATTTTGTTCATGAATTAAATCTCCAGACGCGCAGTCAAAAAAAGCCAAAATCAAGTCTAGTAGTGCAACAGGATTATGGTTGTTCGATTTTTTCATAAACCAACAATGCTGTGTGTGTAAACCATTATTTAAAACAATCATTCTTTAAATGACATTAACAGTCATTATTTAAAACAGTCAACCATTTGGCAAAGCAGGCTGTTAAAGGGTTAATTTCATAAACTAATTTCAAGAGGATCATGTGCTATGATTGATCACGGCTGGTCCCGCATTAACAATCATCAATAATTGATCAGATGAATCCAAGCTTTCAATAAATAGCCTTCTATAGTTCTCCATTATTTTCTGATTTCAATTATTAATCCTGCATCTACTCTATTTCGCCCTTTACCTCATTACCAGGGGGAGTTTTCAAGACCTATTTTAGCTCAGACCCCCTTCTATGCTATCATCCAGGCAGGAGCCATGGGCTCAAGTAGTGGGCTCAGGGTTCTCTCCCAGAACAGCATGTGAAAACTGCAACAAGTATCAGTTAATGGCTTGTTTCCACTGACTGGTACAGTACGGTACGGTTCAGGTTGGTACGGGTCACCTTTATCAGGCTAGCGTTTCCACTACCGAGGGTACCCTTTTGGTGGGCGTGGTGTATGACAGAAAGTTTCAGTCGCATCAGTCTCGCTTGAGGAAATGTCTACAGTAAAGCTGTACAGGTTGCTCAAATATCATATAAAAGCACTTCTCACAAAACAGACGCTTTATACTTCTGTATAAATGTGTATTACTAACTTTTCTGTGAATTTGATTATAACTGCAAATAAATGACTATGCAAAATAGCCTACTGCAATGTCTGTAATTATATTAAATATATAAATTAACCTATATGTACACATACAACCCCTTAAACGTCTCCGATATGTAACCAACTACAGAAAAACTACACACAACAGACATTTCATCCTTATTTAGGTTCAAAAACAACACAAAGTAAAACCCACATTCAGCGTTAACCATCTGTGTCTGTAATCTTCAGCAGCATGTATAGCTTCTTGTTAGAGAGTAATTCTGTCATTCCCAGTTCATATTAGTCCAAAAAGTGCAGAAATTAAAACAAGACAGTTTGTTCACGTTTGCTGAAGAAATAATGTGCTCCTTTTTCCAGCTTCTACTTTGTTTTTTTGCGCTTCACTCTCTCTTCACTCGAGTTTATCAGTTTCTGATAGGATAGGGTTTCAAAAGCACGTCAACAATCAAGCGCACGTCATTATCTTCAGCTCAAAAAGTTTGTTATTCCAGACATAGACGTGCGGCGAGCGCAAGGAAGAAAACGAAAACCCTCACGCTTCAGACTGGCTCATAAAAAAATATGAGGCACAGGGTAGAAGTTCATAAAGACGACGACAAGGATTGTTTGAGCCCAAATCGACCATGGCTCGTTACTATACGTATATATAATTCCGCTGTAATCTCTCGGCTGTGTGTGTTTTAAACATGGTGGGTTTTTTTGTTATCATTTTGGCTTGTTGCGTAAGCAAATTATGTATTTCTGTAAACCAAGCTCAGCTGTGTGTCGAGCTCCGCCTTTTGGTACCCTTTCTCGTGTTTGGAAAGGGTGCCGAAAGGGTATTGTTTTTCAAAAGGGTGCCGAAAAAGTGATACGGTTCGGTTCGGTGATAGTGGTACGGTTCGGATTGGTACAACAGTGGAAACGGCCATAAAAGCGTACCAAACCGAACCGTACCGTACCACGCAGTGTAAACGGGCCCACAAGTGTGAACTTTTAAAATACCAGCTACTCCACTCCCAACTTAATGGTGAAGGATTTTCTTCTAATTAATAGATATTAATCCACTTTAACATTATTAATAGGCTAATGTTGTCCTGAAATCACAGTTCTGACTTTTATTTATACAACATCTGTTAGTTATTTTCCTTTTTAAGATCTGTGACATCTGCTGCTGCTTTCAGTTTATTTATTAATGTCACGTAAAATATGAATAAAGCATGTGAAATGTAACTGAAGTGATCATTGTCTTATTAGACAATGTAATAATATCTGATGATGTACTGCTGTGAAATGGTTTTTAAAACAGTAATTTTGTGTGTTGCCATCGCAATTGGTTATGACTAAAGAGATATACAAAAAATATACACTTTACTTGTGCATGATGCATCGGGCGACGCCGTGGCGCAGTAGGGAGTGCTGTTGCCTCACAGCAAGAAGGTCACTGGGTCGCTGGTTCGAACCTCGGCTCATTTGACATTTCTGTGTGGAGTTTGCATGTTCTGCGTACGCGTGGATTTCCTCCGGTTGCTCCAGTTTCCCCCACAGTCCAAAGACATGCGGTACAGGTGAATTGGGTAGGCTAAATTGTCTGTAGTGTGTGTGTGTGTGTGTGTGTGTGGATGTTTCCCAGAGATGGGTTGCGGCTGGAAGGGTAAAAACGTGCTGGATAAGTTGGCGGTTCATTCCACTTTGGCGACCCCGCATTAATAAAGGGACTATGCCGACAAGAAAATGAATGAATGAATGCATGTTACACTTAAATAAAATCCTATTTATAAATGACTTAATAAACTTTGTAGTTCTTTTACGAACTGTGTATTTACCAGCGATCTGTAGCCGCTATATACTATGATATATACTATATAATGAACAACATACATTATCAGTTTATCTAGGTGTACTTAAATGCCTTGGAAATTAAAATGAAATTGAAACTAAATAGGATCATATACATAAATAAAAATAACATATAATAATTTGCAATAATAATTTAGTTAGTTTTGATTGATTGCCATCTTCATTTATATTTGCTATCGTTCAACTACTTCTTTACTAACATATTAAAGAGATTAAAGCTCACCCAAAAATGTACTCTAAACAATGTACTCTATGTACTCAATCAATCAATCAATCAATCAATCAATCAATCAATCAATCAATCAATCAATCAATCAATCAATCAATCAATCAATCAATCAATCAATCAATCAATCAATCAATCAATCAATTTATCAATCAATCAATCAATCAATCAATCAATCAATCAATCAATTAATCAATCAATCAATCCTGCCTGCCTAAATGCAAATATAATTTTTTTTAAAAAAAATAACGAGCTCTCTTTCTGACTAACCTTGTGATTCTTTACACTGTGCAAAATGCAAGTACACGTGTTTCAGGATTCTCATTCTGCTTTATTTTTATTGTTGTCATTTTGTTCATGCGTTAAATCTCCAGACGCGCAGAGGGTCTCCATTTATTGCAGTAGTAATCCTTAACACCTGCAATGACTCACGGTTGTGTGTGTGTGTGTGTGTCTCTGTGTGTATTGTGTTCAGAAGAGATGACATGCTGTCCGTTTTTCGAATGCAATAAAGATGGCGAGGGACCTGTTCTCCAGACTTTTTAATAATTTGGGGAAAAAAATAAATAAATTAGAGGACAGTTTATTTGGCTGCAGAGCTCCACATTTTAAGTGCTACTCATTGCATTTTAATTTTGGCCATGTCCCTGTAACATTTTGAAGGGAGGGAGATGTAATCGGCTGTTTGTGACATCAACTCTTCTGAATATTGACTGCACCATGTTGTTGACATTCAACATTTCATGCAGATTTTACTTACTTTAACGTGCAACAGATAAACTCATTGCTAGTCAAATTACAAAACAAATCTTGGAAATCTTGTTCAATCAAATTAATTAATGTACGATTTGATCAATCAATCAATCAATCAATCAATCAATCAATCAATCAATCAATCAATCAATGAGTGCATGAATGAATGAATGAGTGAACAAACAAACCAACATATCAACCAATGAACCAATCAATCAATCAAGAAACAAAAGAACAAACGCACAAACTAATGAACAAACAAATGAACCAATCAATCAAGCAAGCAACGAAAGAATGAACACGCAAATGACTGAACGAACAAACCAATCAATTAGTCAACCAATGAACCAATCAATAAATCATCAAGCAACAAACAAACAAATGCACAAATGAATGAACAAACAAACAAATCAATCGATCAGCCAATGAACCAATCAATCAAGGTATAAAAGAACTAATGACTGAAAGAACAAACAAATCAATCAATCAATCAATCAATCAACGAACTAATAAATCAATCAACGAACCAATAAAGCAATCAAGAAACAAAAACAAAGGCCCAAATGAATGAACGAACAAAAAACAACTAATCAATCAATAAACCAATGAACAAACAAATGCTTGAATTAATGAACAAATAACAAACCAATCAAACAATCAATCAATTAAGCAACAAATAAACGCACAAATGAATGAATGAATAACGAGCCAATCAATCAATCAATAAGTCAATCAATCATCAAGAAACGAACAAACGCACAAATGAATGAACAAACAAGCAAGCCATTCAAACAATCAATCAACCAATGAACCAATTAATGAAAAAAATAATTAATTAATTAATCAATCAATCGAGAAACAATCGAATGAACGAACAAAAGCGTGAATAAATAAACTAACAAATCAATCAACCAATGAACCAATTAATTAATCAATCATGCAAGCAACATAAGAACAATGCAAAAATGAACGAACAAACAAAACTCAATCAGTCAGTCAGTCATTTTCTTTTTGGCTTAGTCCTATTATTAATCTGGGGTCGCCACTTATGCAACATATGTTTTACACAGCGGATGCTCCTCCAGCCACAACCCATGACTGGGACACACACACTTATTCAAACACTCATACATTTTGGTCAATTTTCCTGTATCGCATGTTTTCGAACTGTGGGGTAAACCGGACCACGTGGAGAAAACCCACGCAAACACGGTAAGAACATGCAAACTCCACACAGAAATGCCAACTTACTCTTCCGGGTTTGAACCAGCAACCTTCTTGTTGCGAGGCGATGCTACCTTTTTCGCCATCGTATCACCTACCAATCAATTAATAAACCAATCAATCAATCATCAAGTAACAAACAAACACACAAATGAATGAATAAATAAACGAACCAATCAATCAACCAATGGACCAATCAAGCAATGGAAGAACAAATGCACAAATAAATGAATGAACAAAATACTAGTCAATCAGTCAATCAATCAATCAATGAACCAATCACTAAATCAAGCAAAGAAAGAACAAACGCATGAATAAACGAATAAACCAATCAATAAATCAACCAATGGACCAATCGAGCAATGGAAGAACGAATGCACAAATGAACGAATGAACAAAATACTAGTCAATCAATCAATCAATCAATCAATCAATCAACCAAAGAACCAATAACTAAATCAAGCAACGAAAGAACAAACGCATGAATGAACGAACAAACCAATCAATCAATCAATCAATCAATCAATCAATCAATCAATCAATCAATCAATCAATCAATCAATCAATCAATCAATCAATCAATCAATGAACCAATCAATCAATCAATCAGTCAAGCATCAAACAAATGAACTCACAAATAAATGAACGGACAAATGAGCCAAATCAATCGAGCCAATGAATCAAGCAAGCAACGAACCAACCAACTAACCAACCAACCAACTAACCAACCAATCAATCAATCAATCAATCAATCAATCAATCAATCAATCAATCAATTTATCAATCAATCAATCAACCAATCATTGAACTAATGAACCAATCAATCAGATATTGAACAAACAACCAAACAAATCTATCATATTATCAATCAATCAATCAACCAATCAACAAATGCACCATTCAATCAAGCAACGAACAAACAAACCAATCAATCAGTCAATTGATATGTTTAATGGTAGATTATTTTAGTACACTATCAGAAATATAGGTAAAGCTGTCTCTCGGGCAGTACCTTTATGTTGTTACCTTCCTGTCAGTTCATGTTGGTACCTAAATTACAGGAGTTTTTCAGGAGAAATTATAAGACGGGAGGGTGGGGGGAGACAGTTCTGAAATACTGGAGATTTCTGGGAAAAATGGGAGTGTTGGTAGATATGAAGATCCATATTAGTACCTAAAAGGTACAAAAATTTACCTTTTAAAGGATATCATCCCAAAAACAGCATCTGGACCATTACTTCTTTTAATATATCTTTAGAGATATATTTTATCTATTATAGATGTTATTAGTAATAGTCCTTGTAGTGTATCTCACCAACTCAAAAATGCATATTTTAATTTTTTTTTTTAATCAAAATGTTGTCAGCTTGGCTCTGCAAATGATTTCATTTTAGTTAAACGTCCCATAAGGACAGCAGTCTGATTGATTCGGTCATATTAAACAAACAAAAAATAAATAAATAAAATAAAAAAATGAAAAAAAAAATACTAGAATAAACCATTTAACTTAAACGTTACCACAGGAAGCATATTTAGGTTACCTGACAAAACATCTCAACAGTCTAGCCCCAAGGCCTGATCCCTAAACTGTGACTAAAATGATTTCGCAGTGCAGATATTGTAATTTATGCAGATGAAATGTGAGGTTTTTACATGAACTGTGGGGTGACGCTTGTTTTTGTCAAGATTCTGAGCCTTCCTGGGAAGGAAATGTGTTACTCTGGAATAAGATGGTGTGAAGGGCAATGGGTTCTCAGGGGGCCTGTGGAGATCAGGTCTGTGAAGAGTGCAGATGCAGATGAACAGCTGGATGTTTCGCTGATTTATGTCACCTCAAATTGCTGGGTGGCATCATGGTGTAGGCCGATGTGTCAGGACTGGGACAGAGTTAAAATATTTATGATGCCAAAGGACATGCATATCAATATAGAGATCATGGATGACTGCTTTTGAAATTGAGATTCCACACAACACAATATTCATTTTCTATACAAAATGTAATTAACTCTATATCATATTAATGTGATTAATATAGTAAGATGCAGACATCTTAATGTCCTTATTTCACAGCTATTTGGCAGGGCATGCTCATTTCAGGACTAATGAGGCATGGTTTACTTCTCAATGATGATTTTATAATATTTTGACAAGTCTCTGTTCCCAGTCAATGCTAAGATATCAGTCTCTATGGTTAAACTGTAAGCTAATACAATTTTTTTCCCTGAATAAAACTAAGTATACATTTTTCTATGTATTTTTGGATAGACTTAATAAACTTGTTTATTGATATTACAGCTTTAATATTGATATGATAATGTTGACATGAGGCCGCAGGCCTTAGGGCCTCACCAGTGACATATGATATACAGCCATATCGCAATGCCAGATTGCTTTTATGTTTGCAGTAAGGAAAAATGCTAAACACATGCGGCCATTTCTTCTTTCTTTCTGCCAACACAACACACATTCCTGATATGAGAGTCCCATCTCGCACTCAATACACTGCAATCATATGGTATAAATAGGTATAAATACAGCACTAAAACATACAGAGATACAGAGAGAGATCGACTTAGATTATCACTTACCAGCTTACCCGCCAACATTTGTCTCTGAAAATCTGATGGGACAGTAACTGTACTGTGGTGTTCTTAACTATTGTGCTCTAGATTTTTTAGTGGCTGCTGCATTAGGATACTGTAGCAAAGTTGGCTACCCGGGGGTGTTACAGACTGTACCAAAAAAAAAAAAAAAAAAGTGTTAGGGATGTAATTACAGGAGTTTTCCGGGAGAAATAACAAAACGGGTTGCAGGAGATTTGTCTGAAATACAGGAGACTCCCGGAAAAAATGGGAGTGTTGGCAGGTATGCTTACCAGTTTAATAATGATTTGATCAGCTGTAGTGAGACATTAGGGTTTTGTAATTTTCTGAGGGCTTATTATGTGGTCCTGTCGCCATCTTGTGGATAGACAACGTCATCCGTCTTTGGTCAGATCAGTATGGCAGGCTATGGCTGCCGACATGCTACAGTACTACATTCTAGACAAAAAAAAAAAACCTTCAAAAGTACATTATGTTGCCTAACAGCAGGAAAATTTGTCAAATTGTAGTGTCCTCTGTTGTTGTTGTGGGTCAAGTAATACACAATGGTGAAGGGTTAGGAGGCTGGACCAGTGCTGTTATTGCGGAATATGCCACGGCTATCAGCCAATCAGATTCAAGAACCAGACAGAACTGTTATATATTTATGGCAACGCAGTGAAGCAGTAGGTAGTGCTGTTACCTCACAGGAAGGTTGGGCTGGTTCAGTTAGCGTTTCTGTGTGGAGTTTGCATGTTCTCCCTGCATTCACGGGATTTTCTGTGCTCTGGTTTTCTTCACAGTCCAAAGACATGCGGTACAGGGGAATTGAGTAGGCTAAATTGTCTGTAGTGTATGAATGTTAATGAGTGTGTATGGATGTTTCTCAGAGATGAGTGGCATCTGCTGCCTAAAACATATGCTGGAAAAGTTGGCGGTTCATTCCACTGTGGCGACCCAGATTAATAAAGGGACTAAGCCGAATATATATATATATATATATATATATATATATATATATATATATATATATATATATATATATATATATATAGAGGCAGTGGCGCCTCACAGCAAGAAAGCCGCTGGTTGCCGTTTCTGTGTGTGTGTATGTATATATATATATATATATATATATATATATATATATATATATATATATATATATATATATATATATATATATATATATATTTTTTTTTTTTTTTTTTTTTTTTTTTTAAACTTAAAACGCTTATTTATACAACTATACAATTACACAAATAGTCACATTCCCCTTTTTTGTTATAATCATGTGCCATGACCCTAAATGATGGTCCCTTGCTTATTTATTCACAATTTGAAGAAGACTGAAAGTAGAAGCTTTGGGTTTTGTGTGTGTGTGTGTTTAAACTGACAAATACATAAAATAATATGTAAACATGTCCGTGTTGCCATGTTTCATCTTAACCACAGCTAATTGTGTATTTAATGATCATAAACAGTTAGAAAAGTACCCAAAGTGCTTGTCATCATATATCTTTGGTCTTGATATTTGGTCTTGAAAATGAGAGATTCATTCAGTGCTCTTCACTAAACAATAATAATAATAATAACTCTAAATCAATGTGTATGTAAATTAAACTGTACAATGAATAAAAGGCTATGTAGATTTGATTTCAATTTGTTTAATTTATTAACCTTTTTATTTATTTTATTTATTATTAACTTTTTTCTGTTGTATTGTATTTGTTTTTATTTATTGTCTTGTATTTTGGGGTCATTTTGGGGTTTTAGGAGGCCTAAATACCTTAGCAAATTGGAGTAGGCTTACCCATACAGTATCTGACCCATATCAACATAGGGCATGCTTGTTTGGCTTAGGGATAGGGAGACTATCCCAATGTTGACAAGTATGGTTTTGAGACACAAATCACAATTAGCCTAGAGGATTTAAGTATCGTTCTACGCAGATCCTCCGATTCTGGCAGCTCTATTTATATCAATAACACAACTGTTAGCTTGTCCTGCCTGCTCTCATTCAAGTGGCACCTCGTTGACGCTCTCCGCAGCTATTATGGAAATGCGTGTCATGACAAACTTTGCCTTTTTGTAACAGTCCCACCAACAGCCTGTCACAAGGGCTTTGTGTGAAGCCCGGGTCAACTGTGAACATGAATCAGTGAGCTCGAGAGAACAGAGCAATTCGCACACACACACACTGCAGCTCTCCTGGCCTGCGGCAATACTCACCCCAGAATTAATTGAACTCTTGGGGGGAAAACAATAAGTGTCAGTTCAAAAGCTGGTGTGGAGAGCCACTAAATGACCAAGTGATGATGTGATGATGTCTCTGTCCCTACCCGGTAGGCTTGGCTTTTGTTTGGTACTCTGAGATCTGGGTACAAGGAGAAAGTTGTGTCATTTGGCTGCCATGTGTATGTTTCTGTATGTTTTTTTTTTTTTTTTTTAAGATGTTTTTTTCAACCATGTTCCTGAAAGCACACTGACAGTACACATTTTTAACCTCTTTCTAATCAAACACACTTAAATCAACTCATCAGAACATTAAAAGAGACTCCAAAGCCTAAAGTTAATGGGTCAGATAAGGGAGACATACAAAATATGGGTCACACTTTATTTTGATGGTCTGTTTGTTGAATTTAAGTAACATCTACATGCCAACTAATTCTCATTAGATTATAAGTAGACTGTTAGGTTGGGGTTAGGGTTAGTGTAAGGGCATACTTACATTATGCTATCTGAACTGTACCCAGGCCCGTTTACCTGATTGTTTGAGAAGTGTGTGTGCTTTGAGTCGGGCTCTAATGCGGTTTGCTTGGCTGGCCCTGGCCCAGATGGAAGAGGTGTGCCATAGCGCGGTTCACTTAGGCTCAGTGCAAATCGCGCCTTAGCCTGAAACTGAAGACGAGACGTGACTTTTAAGGCACTGTTTTATGTGGATTTATTAATAATTCCAACCTTTCAATGAACGCAAACTATCGTAGATTATTAAAGACACAAACCCCTCACTGCTGAACAGCTGCTCCTTCAGCAAACCTCCTATTACCTGCAGCACGAGGACTTTATTATTGTTTAAATTGTTGAGCGTCAAAAGTGGCTGATCTGAAATATTTGACTGTGTGTCACTGCATATCAAACGACTAAAATGATATAACCATATAAAGAAATCTCCACTGTGCTGAGCGAGAGTGCTTCTTAAACTGAACAGCGCATCATTGATGACGTAAACGTGCTCAGGCCCGAATGCAATTTGAGTGTGAGTGAAAAAGAGGGTGGAGTGAGAAAGGCATTGTGCTGAAATGTCTGTTTTTGCTCCTGTATTTTGCCATTGCCGGTCTCTACTTTGAACAAAACTGCATGTGGATCCTCTCTCCATTATCAACCGACTCCCTTGTCATTACAATAATCAGTGAAAAACTGTGAAAGAGTTTAGAGGTACATGAATGGATTTATTATATAGTTTGGTTGTTTTTGGTAAATCAAAACATACAGCACAATCAGAATAATGTGATTCCTGAACAATTTACAGTAAACCATATTTTAATGGATCATGCAATTTGACCCATACATGAATTTCTTTAGAGAATCCTACCATACAGTAAACAAAACCAGTACAGTCTGATGATCTCAAAAGTGAGGGATTGAGTGATCAAATAAATGAAAGAACAAAATTAATGAATGATTAATTTATGAATGAATTAATGAAATGATTTAGCGTTTGTGTTTAAAATAAACATGCACTGACCACTGTAATTAGTTAATGAATGGTTTATAAATTTGTTCATTGTAATTAATGAAAACCAATCAGTCTGATTCAAGAATAAGTATACAAATAAATGAATAAACAAACAAATAAATAAATAAATACATACATACATACATACATACATACATACATAAAGGGAATCAATCCTTGCAACCAGAGTGTGTTATTATTTTTCTGAAAATGATGAGTCAATTCTTTTGAAGTAATGTCTAAAATAAGAGTTGTCAGATAGAATCAGCCTTGAAGGTATGTGTAAACAATCAAAAACTTGTTCTTTATTTCCTTTCCTTGTGATTGTATTCCACTCTCTGTTTGGAACTGTATTCTGTATACCTCTCCCAGTAAAAAAAAGCTAACGTTAGCTGGAAAAAAAATGATTCCAGCACAATAAAAAAGTGAACAAATCCTACTTTCTGTGCCAAAGCCGCGGGCTTTTTCCGGGGCCCACGAGGATAAAAACATCATTTGCTAGACCTGACACATTAAGCAATGGCGTACTTGGGTTAATAGAATGCAGCACCATTTTCAACCTGCCGACAAACATGAGCTGCCACTGTGGCACCTCAACGCAATCCATAAACTGAAAATAACACTGAAGCTGTAGCTGCCGCACAATTCGCAGCCGTCTCTAAAGCCCTCCCCTACAGGGCTAGATAAGAAGTGCAGATAAATCACCTCATAAAGCTCTTTTTATAGTGAGTCATCAGAGCAGGAGCTCGGAATGCTCATGTGCTGCCTTTACATACCCGTAAACCCTCTGGACACAATCGGTGAACATTTAATAGCCCTTGCAAATGATTAACTGGTTTACTTAAGCATAAATTAGCTTTCTGGGGTGTATTTAGTAGGAGTCATATTGTATGAGTCATCTGAAGCTAAAAAGCAGTACACATATTGACCCTCTTGGGGGGTGGGAGCCATACATGCCCATGCCATGTCACTACTACCACCATGCTTCCCTGCTTAGGATCATAAGCAGTTCCTTTCCTTCTCCATACTCTTCCTTTCCCTTCCCTTTGGTACAAGTTAATCTTGAATTGAAATGTTTAAATATTTATGGACCTAACTGTACATACATACTTTTAATGCTTGAAACCAATTTTGTGTGGGCAATTATTAATTCAGTTGTTTTCTCTTTCTTTTTTTGTCATTAATTTATTTCTTAACTCAAGCTCAAGTACACATTTTAGACATCCTAAAAGCAACACAATGATAGGATGTACTATGTGTCTCTCAACCAACCCATGAAGAATTTTTGGACTGAGCGAAAAACAGTCAGACTGGGAGCGAAATTCAGATTCTGTCACAGAAGTGCAAACCAAATCCAGAGCCTTGACAGAATACATAGCAACAGCAAACAGGGTAAAACAAGGGTAAACACTTGCAGTGTCTGATGGAATGCTTTTTTTTTCCCAGAGTTTCTTTCTGTGTGTAAGCTTACCATCAAGTTCAAAGTATCTGAAGTATGCTGAACCCTTTTTATTAAAAGTAGCCTGGACATGCCTTCACTTCTATAGCCTTGTAAGATGTTGGTGGAAAAGGTTATCTGTAAACATGATTTACTTTTGTTGGTTTGCTAGGCAACACTAGTTACAGAACATCCAGTTTTAAACTATTTTTACACGTTTTCCTTACATTTTGTAAATAATTTCATTTTATTTTCATGGAATTACAAATATAAAGCACCACGTTGGCTTCCATGCAATGTGCCAGACATTTATTGTCACACATTTAAATAAATGCAGTTTTTTTTTTGTGCTTTTTCTTTAGTTCAATTACTCAATCATATTTACTAGAGTTTAGACAGCACAGCACTGATAAATATATGTTACAGCACAGATAAAAAAGTATGTTAATCTCATATACTGTATTTAAGTAATGCTAAATAATGTTAATACTTTGTTAGTACCAAGTCATTGAAACGTTTTAAAAAGTATTTTAAAAAACGGTCTATCCACCCATTTAACCAGCCTTCCACCAATTTACCCAAGCACCAATCCATCCATCCATCTGTCCATCCATCCATCCATGCATCCATCCATCCATCCATCCATCCGTTCGTTCATCCATGCATTTATCCAACCCCAAATAGGATTATTACTTTGGTATCATCATGATCATGTGCCATTACAATTTAAATTGTTCATATTGTAATTATGCAATTGCAATTATGAGTATGATCATTTATTTAATTGAGTGTGAATCATAGCCTATATTTTCTGCTTTTAGTCTAATACATTTTTATGCAAAAGTCTGGGCACCCCAGATCATTTTCATAATTGCAAGTCATAGTCTGCAGGCCTTTCAAATCACCAATTTCATTTGAATACATTTTATACCCTAGGGAAAAAGCAACATTTTAGTTCTGGCATAACATTTATTTAATCAACAGATTCAATGCGCTTTAAGTCATAACAAAAACAGACAGGTGCAAAAATGTGGGCACCCCAACAGAATAATGACATTGATAAATTGTAGAGCCAACTAAAGTAGCAGCCTGTGGATGCTTTTTATAGCCAAAGATAATTGCCTGAATTCCTGCTGTAGGCATTTTGGACCATTCTTTCTTCTTTCAGTCAGGTTTGATAGGTGCCAAGCATGAATGGCCCTTTTCAAGGCAGTCCATATATTTATGAAGATGTTTAAGTTTGGGAATTGGATGGCCAGTCTAGAACATTGCATCGTGTCTGAGCAACAGATCTGGAACTGTGCTTTGGATCATTGTCCTGCTGAAACATCCAACCCTGACGTACAGTAACTTCAGCCTCCTAACTGATTCCTGAACATTGTTCTTAAGAATTTGCTGATTCTAGGTGGAATCCATACAGCCTTTAACTCTGACAAGGTTTCCAGTACCTGTGCTGGCCACACATCCCCACAGCATATGGACCCTTCACCACAGTAGAGTGCAGGTTCTTTTCCTGGAATCGTGTGTTGTTTTTTCCGCCTGTTATTGTTACCCAATGTTATTGTTACCTTCTTCCACTTGATTATGTTTTCCACAAACACCAAATCCATTTTCATTGCTATGCAGATGACACCCAGCACTACACTGAAAAAAAGTGTTGCATGTAGAACTGTTGCCAACAATTTATTTGTGTTGAATTAAAAAAAAAAAAAATTAAATTATATAATGTTCAACTTAATTTGTTTGTTTAAATTCAACACAAATAAATTGTTTACAACTACTTAACGTAAAAAATTGAGTAAATGCAAGGAATCATCTTTAAATATTTTTTTCAGTGTACCTACAGGTATCAACCAAACCCAATCTCAAACTCCCACCTTCATCCCTTACTAACTGCTTTGCAGACATCAAATCCTGGTTCACCTCAACCTTCCTGAAATTAAATGACAATAAAACCGAACTTCTACTTATAGGTACATGTTCCACTTTAAACAAGTCACATCACTTTTCCATTCCCACAGATGATTGCGTCAAAACCCCTCTATTCAAGTTAAAAGTCTGGGGCTCATCCAGCACTCTCATTTACTGCACATATTAATAATGTCACCCGGTCCGCTTATTTCCACCTTCAAAATATCACACCTCATTTAGCTGCCATTTTTGTTCATAGTTTAGACACATCCCGTTTAGATTCCTGTAATTCCCTTCTGTTTGGCCTCTCTAATAAAACTCTTCATAAATTACAGTTACAAATTGCAGCCCGTATTATCAAAAAAAAAAAAAAAAAAACTCTGTCACATCACACCCATTCTACAACAGCTTCACTGGCTTCAAATCTTTTTTCAGTATTAATTATAAAAAACTTCTACTCACTTTGAAAGCCATCCACAATCTTGCTCATACATACCTTGCTAATCTTGTTAAAATCGCCACACCTTCTCAAACAATCAGGTCTTCTTCATCCATTCACCTCACTGTTCCCTCTGTCCGCCTTGTAACCATGGGGAGCAGATCCTTTGGCCACTCTGCTCCTCAGGTTTGGAATTCACTTCCTCCTGATCTCCTTGATTTAGACTCTCTTTCACAATTTAAATCCAAACTTAAAACGCATCTTTTTAAAACAGATTATTCTCTGTAGCTCGACTGCATTTTTTAAAGTTAGTATTGTATTATATAGAGTTTTATTGTGTTTTTATTTGAACTGATTGTTCTAGCTGTCCTGTACGGTAACCTTGAGTGTCAAGAAAGGTGCCTTCAAATAAAATACATTATTATTATTATTATCATCATTATTATTATTATTATTAAGTATATATTTGCAAATTGATTTAGGCTTGGCGAGGCAGTGGCGCAGTAGGTAGTGCTGTCGCCTCACAGCAAGGTCGCGGGGTCGCGGGTTCGGACCTCGGCTCAGTTGACGTTTCTGTGTGGAGTTTGCATGTTCTCCCTGCCTTTGCATGGGTTTCCTCCGGGTGCTCCGGTTTCCCCCACAGTCCAAAGACATGCGGTACAGGTGAATTGAGTAGGCTAAATTGTCCATAGTGTATGACTTTGTGTGTGAATGTGTGTGTGGATGTTTCCCAGAGATGGGTTGCGGCTGCAAGGGCATCCACTGCGTAAAAACTTGCTGGATAAGTTGGCGGTTCATTCCGTTGTGGCGACCCCAGATTAATAAAGGGACTAAGCTGACAAGAAAATGAATGAATGAATGATTCAGGCTGGTCTAGATGAGCCTCAAGCGTTCTGCATTCTTATAGAAAGAATGCATAAATGGCTTCTTCTGCATCACCCTTCCATGAAGCATTTTTTTGCGAAGAGTGTGCTGGACTGTGGAATGGTGTACAATGACATTACCAGCAGCAAGATGTCCCTGAAGCTCTTTGGAGATGGTCTGTGACCATTTTAAACATTCTTCGCCTTTGCCTTGCAGACATTTCCTACACCAGAACTGTTCCTGTGAACTGGTCCTTAAATACTCATTTTTATAATTGGTTGCACCTGTGTTAGGATTATTAAGGTTCACTGATCCAAGTTTGTGTTGTAATCAGTCAGCATAAAGTGACTACATGTTTTGAAATCCACACAAAAGAGGATGCCCAAACTTCTGCACAGCCTATTTTTTAGTTTCAATTGAATTTCACACATCTCAGTGCTGCTACACTATGGATATCTGTCTGAAAAGCATGACATTATCTAGCTTTCTCTAAAAACCGAAAGGGGTCTCACAGTGATCTTGTCTTATAAAGAAAGAGCACATTACTGTGCAGCCACAGAGGGGTGCCCAAACTTTTGCATTAAAACAGTAGGCAAAGAATTAGCTAATATGACAAATAAAATAGTGGCACATGACTTTTGCTCACAGTTTTAGACTGTAAGAATGAAGTAAATATAGTTGTGTTTATTCAATTTAGTAGTTTATTCTTAAGTTTCTGACAAGCTAAAATAAACATTTTCAGTTATGAATATTTGTAGTGAATATTTGTTTTCAAAGTGTTAATTTCTGTGTGTAAAATCCACTGGTGTCAAGTTGACCCCAAACACAAACTCAGTTTGAACACAAAAGGAGGGCTGAAAATGCAAAAACAATGGAAATAGTGAGTGTTGTGGAAGCTGCAGTACAATAACTTCATACACTGATTTAAGAAAACACCTTTCATAATTGCAGTTGTGTTAAAAAAAAAAAGGGTCACACTTTACAATAAGGTTCATTAGTTAATGTTAATTAATTCATTTACTAACATAAACAAACAATGAACAATACATTTACTACTGTATTTGTTCATGTTAGTTAACGTTAGTTAATGAAAATACAGTAGTTCATTGTTTGTTCATGTTAACTTATGGTGCATTAACTAATGTTAACAAGGATTAGCAAATGTTTAATTATGATTAATAAATGCTGTACATGTGTTGTTGATGATTAGTTCATGTAAGTAAATGCATTAACTAATGAACCTTATTGTAAAGTGTTACCAAGAAAAGTTATCACGCAATAGCTGTTGTTTTTTATTTTTTATTTTTATTTTTTATTTTTTAGCTTTTTCTTGTGTGTGCCAGAATGTTACTAATACAATAACACTGCAGCACAAGCTTGAAGGAGGTAAAACCATGCCAGCTTACAACAAGGAGATAATTAAGCTGTGTTATGAAGACATGTGGAGCTCACTAAACACAGATGGCAGTCCCTTTTGGATGATACTTTCTCTGGAGGTCCTGCTTCTAGCTTCTCATCTCATTAGCAAATAACGTCCCTGAGGGATCACTAAAAAAACAGATCCTCGAGCCCTGATCTGATTGCTAAATGGTGTTTCAGATTTTTAAGCCAGAAAGAGGTCTCAACACTACTGGTCTTGATCTTGCAGAAGATGTTGAAAGATAATATTGACCCTATTTTTGTATGGGTGGAATGGAGGGAATTCACTTAATCATGTCAATAATAGTAATTCTGGAATATATAAAATATAAAACATATATTTATAAAAAAAAAGATATTTGATAATACATTTGTTTTTTCAAGCCTAAGCCATAAACCATAGCTCTAACATTTTCTTCATGTTTAAATATTTTATTAAACCTTTCGGACTCTGGGTGCATTACAATGGACTTCACATGACAGCCCATATATATATATATATATATATATATATATATATATATATATATATATATATATATATATATATATATATATATTTTTTTTTTTTTTTTATTATTATTTTTTTTCCTGAGCATTTAATCTCATTTAAAGCCTGCAGTCCATAAGAGTGGACGATTGTCATCAAATCACATGGCAGTAAAGCTCTGCATGTTGAAATAAAAAAAAAGAAAAAATCCACTACACTGAAAAGCATGGCATCACTTCACTCCAGACACAGCGGAATGAACTGCCAATTTATCCAGCATAAGTTTTACGCAGCAGATGCTCTTCCAGCTGCAACCCATCACACACAGAAATGCCAACTGACCCAGCTGAGGCTCGAACCAGCAACCTTCTTGCTGTGAGGTAAATGTGCTACTCACTGCGCCACCGGGATGCACAGATATCTTGTACAGTCATTGGTTGCATTTTTTGGAAAATTAAATCACCTTCTGCAGGTACTTTATGTTGTTAATATTGTAAAATATTATTATTTCACTATGGTCACTAACCTAAGAACACCAACATAAGTAAGCCATTTCAAATATCAATGTAATAAACATTAAAAATGAATAAATCATTACTTAACTTTATCAGATTCGCTATACTTTTGAAAAGCAGTGTCACATTAAGATGTTAGTGAAAATTTAATTGTGTAAAAGATGCCACTGAAATGTGACTTAATTTAGTATGTTTATACTGTAGGTATGTACCGTCATTTTAAGAGAAATAAAATTATACACAGTTGACATCAGAATTATTAGACCCCCCTTTGAATTTTTTTATTCTTTTTTTTTTCTAAATATTTCCCCAATGATGGTTGACAGAGCAAGCAAATGTTCACAGTATGTCTGATAATATTTTTTCTACTGAAAAAAGTCTTATTTGCTTTATTTCGGCTAGAATAAAAGCAGTTTTTAATTTTTATTTTTTTAAAACTATTTAAGGTCAAAATTATTAGCCTTTTCAAGCTATATATTTTTCAGTATACAAAAGCAGTCTACAAAACAAACCATGGTAGTAGAATAACTTGCTTAATCACCCTAACCTTTCTAGTTAAAATAATTAACCTAGTTAAGCCTTTAAGTATCACTTCAAGCTGTATAAAAGTAGATATTAAAAAATATCTAGTAAAATATGATTAACTGTAATCATGGCAAAGATAAAATAAATCAGTTGTTAGAAATGAGTTATTTACACTATTATATTTAGAAATGTGTTATAAACTTTTCTCTCCGTTAAACAGAAATCGGGGAAAAAGATAAACAGGGGAACTAATAATTCAGAGGTGCTAATAATTCTGACTTTAACTGTATGTGACCTCACATATGTTTGTAGCACAATTGGTATTCAGGGCAAGTTGTTTCTTTACATTTGTAACAGCTAGATAAACGTACGATATCAACTTAATTTGCCAGTGATTCCAGGTTCCCTCTGTTTAAAAAAATCATGTGAATTTGTTTTCAAGTGCAAGTTGTTTAAGATGTTAGTTTTGTAAGCAGGAGAATGTGCAGCCCTTTCAATAGAGCCTGATTAGTTTCAGTCCATTTTCCCATTTTCACTTTGCCTGAAATAGGAAAAAAGCAGATTGAGAGATAGGGAGAACGCATACAAAACAATTGTTCTTCCGAGAAGCTTGTTGACTTTATTCGGAATGAATTGGTCCGATTTGCATCTAAAGAGCTCAGGCGCCAAATAGCTGGATTTAGTGCTTTATTTTATTCAGAGCTTTTTTTTTCTCTCAGTATTTTTTTTTTAAATCATCACACTCAGCAGCGGCATGAAAAGGTCAGCCGTGGGAGCAAACGGGAAATGTAACAGATTTTACTCCCCTGACAGAAGTAATTAATTGTTTGGGAGCTAAATGGAAATGAGGAGGCTGAACAGCGCAATGTCGCATTCGAGATTCACAGCGATGGCTATGAGATATAAGCGCATGGAGTGTCAAGGGTGTTTGTCATTATGGCAGACCAGATGCAGAGCAAATAAACAATCCTCAAGGAAAAGATCTGATGGCTTTTACCATCTGCGTACATGTGACGTTTGCTCCATTTCGGACACTGTGGAAAATTATCATTCACGAACAGAGCTATGTATCCCAGAAGCACTTGGTTGATAGTAGAAAACTATTTCAATTGAATAGAATTGGATAAGTGTCACATGAATGTAAACTAAGTGGTACATAAAAACTGTTGTAGATTTAAATCTGAAATGTAAATTGTAAGTTGACAAATAAATGCAGCCACCTAAAGGACAACTGCAAAATTTTGTCTAACTTTAATACAGCAATGACTGTAATATTGAATTTTACAACTGTTAACCAAGAGTTACTGTTAGTTCCTGTTTTCCATGTGTGTTTGTTTTTGTCACACGACCTTCCACATGTGCTTCTCCACTGGCTCCACCAAGCTCCCTCGCCCCTCCGGCTCCGCCTTGGTTAGTTGTCCCCCTGCCTACTCTTCCTCTGGACTCCGCTCCTCTGGATGCACCTCGTCCTAGAGGTCTGCATTCCAGCGGCTGAGCCGGGGGACCCGACCAGATTTCTTGTGGTGCGGGAATGAATTTCTAAATTAAGCGCGGGAGCGGTCAGTAACTGGTGTAATTTGAACAGGAGTGAACAATCTAACAACATCGCTTTTGACTCGCAATAACAATATTACTTCCGACTCGCGAGTGAGCATGCATATATGTATGTGTGTAAATAAGAGAGTGTAACGCTGTGTGTCGCTTGTTTGTTGCTGTCTATGTGTGTGTGTGTGTGTGTGTGTGTGTATGTGTGTGAATGAGAGAGAGAGCGTGAAGCTGTGCGTTACTAGCTTGGTGCTGTCTATGTGTGTGAATGAGAGAAAGAGAGGGTGATGCTGTGTGCCGCTTGCTTGGTGCTGTGTCTATGTGTGCGTGTTTTTGGATTTGGTTTTGCTCCTCTGTTGCTCCTCGCAAACCATACACTTACCTCTGTACGGACGCCTTTCCCGCTGTTACCAGTTTGTCCAGAAGCTTGACATGTACATCGGACGCAGAGAGGAGTTGACCACAATGACAGGGTTTGAGTCCGGCAAAGAGCGGTTCCAGAAAGCAGGAAAGGCAAAAACAGAAGAAAAAAAGAAAAAATAAACATGAAAATAGCAGGGTGAGATTGTGGTAAAATCTGAAAACGTAGTAAAACTCAGGCAAGAGCTTTTGTTTTTCTGGATTGCTTTTTAAAACTGTCGGTTGGGTTTAGGGAAGTGGGTGGGCGGGTCAATTGGTGCTTTTGAAAACACTATTGGTTGGGTTTAGGGAAGAGGGAGGGTGAAGGGATAGGTTGGTTGGTCAGTCAGTCAATTAGTCAGTCAGTCAGTCAGTCAGTCAATAGCAGCCTCTGGTGTATTTACGTTCCTAGCAGGTTGCAGCTGGAAGGGCAGCCACTGTGTAAAACATACTGTATGCTGCAAGTTATCGGTTCATTCCACTGTGCCGAAACCTGATGAATAAAGGGACTAAGCTAAGGGAAAATGAATAAATTATATATATATATATATATATATATATATATATATATATACAAACAGTTGAAGTCAGAATTATTAGCCCCCCTAAATTATTAGACCGCTTTCTTACTATTCTTATTATCTTATTATTAGACCCCAATTTCTGTTTAACATAGAGAAGTTTTTTTTCAACAAATTTCTAAACATATTATTTTAATAACTCATTTCTAATAACTGATTTATTTTATCTTTACCATGATGACCGTAAATAATATTTCACTAGATATTTTTTGAGACACTTCTATAAAGCTTAAAGTGACATTTAAAGGCATAACTAGGGTAATTAGGTTAACTAGGCAGGTCAGGGGAATTAGGCAAGATATTGTATAATGATGGTTTGTTCTGTAGATTATCGAGAAAAAATATAGCTTAAAGGGGCTAATACTTTTTCCTTAAAATGGTTGATAAAAAATTCAAAACTGCTTTTATTCTAGCCAAAATAAAACAAATAAGACTTTGTCCAGAAGAAAAATATTATCAGACATACTGTGAAAATGTCCTTGCTGTGTAAACATCATTTGGAAAATATTTTAAAAAAAGAAGACAAAAAATCAAAGGGGTCTAATAATTCTGACTTCAACTATATATATATATATATATATATATATATATATATATATATATATATATATATATATATATATATATATATATATATATATATATATATATTAGTGTTGTCAAAATTATTGCGTTAACGCATGCGATTAGTTCGGAATAATTAACGCGTAAAAAAAATAACGCAGTTGCAGGTTTTTTTTTTACTTTCTGCTGTGTGATCAACATGCAAAGAAACATGGATAAAGCCAAGGAAGCACTTTTTAAAGGCAAGTTTCAGTATAAAAAAAAAATTATGTCGCATCACCAGGGTATCCAGAGCGATCATGCGTGTTGAATCTGAAAGGAGTCGCTCCGGCGCGTTGTATCTGTGTCAGGGGTTGAATGAGCGACGTATCTGAGTAGGGGCGTGTGCGCACGAGACGTACCTCAAGAGCGGTGGGGGCAGGGGCGGACTTGCCATCTGGGGCACCGGGACATTTCCCGGTGGCCTGACGGTCAATCTGGCCTACCGCCGTGCTGTCGATTACCTCACCTCGACATGCCATAGACTGCTTGCAGCTTGATGGACACCTCAAACCACGAATTAGGTGATTGTGACTACCATAAGGTCCAATCATTTCAGCGACGTACTGCCTGATTAGCTATTTGCATAGAACTTATGATACCAGCTACAACTTAGTCAGGCAAAAACAAGAAACGTAAACAGAAAGGAGGAGCATAGAGGGAGCGCATAAAAAGAAGAAAAGCCCAAGCCATAGAAGCAGAAAAATGCAGCAAAATCACAACTAGGTTTGCGACCAAGGGAGCAGGTTGGTCAGAATACAGCACATTTACAGTTAGTAAGAATTATTAGCACCCCTGAATTATTAGCACCACTGAATTATTACCACCCCTGAATTATTAACCCCTCTGAATTGTTAGCCCCCCTGAATTATTAGCCCCCCTGTTTATTTTTTTCCCTAATATCTTTTACTGAAAGAAATGTTTACAACACATTTTTAAACATAATAGTTTTAATAACCAATTTCTTATAACTGATTTATTTTAACTTTGCCATGATGACTACATAATAGTTTACTAAATATTTTTTCAAGACAATACCATACAGCTTAAAGTGATATTTAAAGGCTTAACTAGGTAAATCATGGTTTGTTCTGTAGACTATTGAAAAATAGCTTAAAGGGGCTAATAATTTTGACCTTAAAATGGCTTTTAAAAAGTTAAAAACTGCTTTTATTCTAACCCGAAAAAAAAGATTTTCTCCAGAAGAAAAAAAATATATTATTATTAATATTATTATCATTTTTTTCTTAATTTAACGATTGACATATTCAGTCATTATTCACGTTTTTTGTATTAAAACTAGTGAGCTGTATATTACACTAGTGTAGTTTTGCAGCAATATAAGAGCGAGCAAATTATTACATATTTCATTTCTGGGTAAATGTATTTAACCTTACATTATCATTATACAACACCTTCTTTTTATTTCAAGTTAACCTTATTTTTTGTGCCTGTATACTCTGAGGTCTTTTCTCTTAGATGTTACTATAATGATATGCTCTTGCACTCTCCCTTTAGTCAAAAATAAGAGAGTGATGCAACCGACTTCCTTTATTCTATCACAGGCCAGCATTAGCAAGCGGGGCCGTTAGCCTGTCTCCGTGTCTCTATGGACAAACAAAAGCGCAGAGGGTAAAGCGCAATGCCTTTTTGTCTCTTGCAGAATACAATTCCATTGATCAAGTCTTTGTTTGTACCTCCAAAAAAGATTATGCATTATGAAAAGCATTAAAAAAATAGATGGATAGGCTAGAGGAGCCGGGGTAGGTCAGAATGCCTTTGAAAAGTGGATCAAAGCCAGTGGGAGACACCCGCGGGAGGAAACGGTTAACCCCTATGTGTTGAGACCAACCTAAAGAACCTTGAGAAAAGATTCTCAGTCAGCCTGTCACAAGTGGTTGGTCTTTTTATTGTTATTATTAAAATTGAAGTTCTCAAAATTACAGAAGTCAGAATTGTTAGCCATCCTGTATTTTTTTTCTTCCTGTTTATCATGCTATTGTCATCATTTTTTTTATTTTATTTAAACCCATGAGACACCAGGCTTTCAAGCCATATTTTTCTAGGTTATTACATGACTGATTTCACCTGTTTGTATAGACTATTTTGAGAGATGTAAACAATAACAATGGTCCTGACATATTTTCTGTTTTCATTTTACATTTCCATATCTTCTGAAAGCCCAAAAAGTTCCAAATAATTTTACAATAGCTGTTATAACATTATCTTATAATTGAATCACCTCTTGTTACAAATATGAAATAGTTTGACAACAAGCTGGAAATGTTCATGGGCCAATGACATCACCAGATTGAAATGGTCTATATGGAAAAAAAATATATTAAACAGTCATATATTACTATTTGTATTTTTTTTAGAATAAAACTTTCTAGATACCATAGTAAAGCTCAACGTGTCTTCTGTCCAATAATACCTAATTTTTGTTTGTAGCTCACTAAGGGGTCAAGAACTGTTACTTTTTAAGTTAGGTAGATGTAAATCCTCCAACACAAGCTCATTCTGAAAACGTAGCCCTATTTACATTTCTGGAGACTGCAAATTTTGTAGCTGTAGGGCTGCATTTCATTTTTAAAATGAATGCTACGAAGTAGTAGGATGCAGTTCCTTATCGCGCTTACCTGCAGACTGCTTACCTCCGTACGGACGGCTTTTCCGCTGTTAGCAATTTGTCCGGTTTGCTCGCCATGTATGTCGGCAGACTTAAGACATAGACCCGAGAAGAGCAGGCACGTATGGCACTCGCGAAAGAAATTTGAGATATTAAAAATGTACACAGCGGTGGATTTGGTGGATTTGCGAAAACAAAACTGCAAGAAAAAAAAAGTAGCCACTGTATTTAGACGTATTTGGTACAGTCCAGAACTGTATTTAGAGGTACGTTTTCAGAATGAGCCTGGGTTGAAATCCCCATAAGTGAGTGCTGGCTAACAGGTTTAATATCAGAGCCATTCAGAAGCACATAATAGTGCACTGCACTCCCAACCAAATGGAAATGTTTATATTCTAATTTAAACATATTAAACCTATTTAACACTATAAACAGTACTTGCTGAGTGACTGATGTTGTTCCTTTGTACTGAGGCACAGTTCTAATGTTCATTTTCAAAAGTTTATGTTTGCTGGTTATTTGATTTTCAAGGTCTGAGATAAATGATCTACATCTGCTTTCAGTATGGTAATAAATGTCACATAAAATGCTATTCCAACATGCTTTAGTAGGATTTAAAACTAAATAAAGCACATAATCAGCACCTGAGGTTATCATTGTAATTGTAGTGTAAGCTGTTGTTCATCTGTGACATCACAGAAATACAAGCCATTTCTAAAATAGACATTTTTGCTCATTACTGTCATAGATAGCTTGGACAAAACATAATTCTAAAATGGAATATATATATTATCTCGTTAGGACACTGTGTCAGGCCATTTGTTATGATTACAACAATTTAGCCGTTTTTCCTTGCCCTGTTCTTCCTTGTTTCAGTCCCTCGCCTTGTTTGTTTGTTTACGTTGCCTGCTGCTTGCCTTTTTGACCATCTGCCTGTGTATCTGCCTGTTTGCTCCTGTGTTGACTGTTGCTTGCCTGACTATCCTGCTAAAAAACCTTGCGGTTGGATTCTCACTCCCTTATCAGTGTCTACTCCAGGGGTGGCTAACCCTATTCCTGCAAAGCCACCTTCCTGCAGATTTTAGTTGCAACCCATTTCAAACACACCTGCCTGTAATTATCACGAGATGTTCAGGTCCTAAGTAATTGGTTTAGGTGTGTTTGATATGGGTAGCAACTGAAATCTACAGGAAGGTGGCTCTCCAGGAGCAGGGTTGGCCACCCCTGGTCTACTTCATGTTACATTATTCAAGCTCTAGTGAAACTGTGATGGTGTCCTTGTTATTTACATAATGCAAACCAAAGCTAACTATCCATTTCAGAGTCAAAATACATATAAGCAAAACAAAACTGATGCAAAATGCAAAATCATTGATCTTTTAAATAAACTGAACACTAATCAACATTGATCCAAAGCAAATAAGTGCACTTCCTGAGCTCTAACGTGCTGTTGAGTAATGGCATACAGTTGAAGACAATATAAGCCCCTTTTGTTTTTTTTTCTCTTTTTTAAATATTTCCCAAATTATGTTTAACAGCGCAAGAACATTTTTACAGTATGTCTGATAATATTTTTTTCCTCTGGAGAAAGTCATATTTGTTTTATTTCAGCTAGTTTTTAATTTTGTAAAAGCCATTTTAAGATTAAAATTATTAGCCCCTTTTAGCATTTGTTTTTTCGATTGTCTACAGAACAAACCATCATCATACAATATCTAGCCTAATTACCCTAACCTGCCTTGTTAACCTAATTTACCTAGTTAAGCCTTTAAATGTCACTTTAAGCTGTATAGAAGTGCCTTGAAAAAATATCTAGTCAAATATTATTTACTGTCATCATGACAAAGATAAAATAAATCAGTTATTAGAAATGAGGTATTAAAACTATTATGTTTAGAAATGTGTTGAAAAATTCTTCTGTCCGTTAAGCAGAGATTGGGGAAAAAAATAAATGGGGACTAATAATTTAGGGGGCTAATAATTCTGACTTCAACTTTATATCAAACACTGGGAATTTGTAAGCATTTTTTTATACGCATGTAGGTTGCATGATCCAGCATAAGCCCAAATACCATTTTGACAAACAATACAAAACAAATGTCCACCCTCTCTGCTGTATACACACTGTATAAGATTTTACACCCACGCCTACCCCATTATGTGTGACAGGAAGCTGACAATGGAGAGGGAGGCCGCTTGTGTTGTATTGTTAATCAAAAACCATACTTACTTGTGTTTATCCTTGATGCTGGAATTTAAATAAAAGCATAAGCCTGCATTTGTGAATGTGATCTTAACCAAGAACATTGATCACAATATATATATATATATATATATATATATATATATATATATATATATATATATATATATATATATATATATATATATATATATGCATACATACTTACACTGTAAAATGTCCATACATTAGCAGTTTTTCTTATTTTGTGATGCACAAAATTAACTGTTTATTTGTACTTTTTAATTGCATTATGGGACCTTGATATTTCTTCCACTTTAAAAAGTTTGAAAAAGTGACTTTTATGAACATTTTTATTTGGATTAAAGTGACATATAATCAGCGTTGCTGTTGTATATTACGCAACAAAAATATTGTAATAAACTGCCAGTCCATTATCCGTCGATTTACAGGCGTATTTCTCTATATATTATTTCTTCTACATGGTTTTATTTCAAATGACTTAAATGTCCTTAAAATGCTTTGTTAAATGTTTCTGCCTTGTCTTGTATGGTGTGCACAGACATATCACCTGTCTCTGAAATCCTGTTGTGAGTTGTTTGGATACAACCTAAGGATTAATAAATCAACTTCAGAATTTTATTTCCGTGGTTAACTATGATTTTAGACTTAAGAACTATAGTGCCACCCTAAAATGCGAAGTAATTGTCATTTTATGTAATTTTAAGGGTGTGCCCTGTTACCCTGCAAAGGAAGCTCATTCTGGTTTTATCCGAGTTCTTGTCCTTTCGGTCATGACCCAAAGCTCTGCCTTTCGGTTTAGCTCCTTCTTTACCACATACATAGAGTGCATTACTGCTGCCGCTGCACCAATCCACCTGTCAATCTCACGTTAGATCCTTCCCTCACTCGTGAACAAAACCTCACACAGTTGAATGCCTTGTCCAAGTCTACAAAACACATGTGGAATGGTTATGCATATTCCCATGAACCCTCGAGCACCCTGGTGAGGGTATAGAGCTGATCCAGTGTACCACATTGTTCCTCCTGGATCATAGGTTCAACCATCGGCCGGATCCTCCTCTCCAGTACCTGTAAAATATCCCACAATTTAATATTTAATATTAATTATTACTTTTGTATTTTAATAATAAGGTCAGAAGTTTCTTTTCTATATGGATGTAAATATAAAATCAATCTTATTTTATAGTATAATCAGTTCTGTATACACAAATCCCAATATGTGTGTATACGTTTTTACTAGTTATTTCAATATGCTGACAGTAAATGTTTATAATGTGTGCACTGTTTTGTTTATCTATCACTGTGTTGGCAACAGTAGAAGCCAGGCAACTGTAAATACTTTAATGCAGTTCGCTCTGAAGGACTTGCTTTAACCATTCCCTGCTTCCATCTGAAACCAATCTAAAGCACTCGCAACACTGCCTATAAAAGCACCAGGCTGTTTTTAAACCTACAAAGGCTTACGCTGACCACTCAAACAGCACTGATATAAAGTAAACAATAAGAGTGACATTCAGTGCTTACTTGCTATTATGATTATTATTTCTGTTCCAAAGGGCAGAGGCTCATTTTCTTTATATTCTTCGGCTGAAGAAGGTGCTTGCAGTTAATGTGGTCACTGTTTTTTTTTATTACTATTTTATTTCAGTTGCCACAGACAATGTTTAAGTTTAGTCATCATTAGAGTTTTATTGGTTTTATTTTCAAGTAAGCTTTTTTATTGTTTCTTATGTAAGCTCATAATACATTGCAGGAAATATTTAAAAGGATAGTTCCCTCAAAATGAAAATAATTTCACACTCGAGTGGTTCTAAACATTCATGAATTTCTTTCTTCTGTTGAATACAATTGATATTCTGTAGAATGTTAAATATGGACATCCATAACAAAATAAAGAAACACAGACTGGTTTGGAACAAGTGGGGAATGAGGAAATATTGACAGACATTTATTTTGGGGGTGATTTATGTCTTTAAGGTGGATGGGAGAAGGGGTATCATGAAACTTCTGAATTATTTACAGGGATAAAGAGTTTAATTGCCATCCAAATCATAGACCAAATGATACAACCAATGAGTACTTTGTAAAATATCAGACTTTAGAACATTTAGGGCTCTATTTTGACGGTCCATGCGCAGAGCGCAAAACGCAGGGCGCAAACGCTTTCAGGGCGTGTCAGAACGCATTTTTGCTAATTTATGGATGGGAAAATCCGCTTAGCGCCAAGGCGCATGGTCTAAAAGGGTTGAGTTTATTTTTTTAATGAGTTATAGGTGTGTTTTGAGAATAAACTATTTAGAGTCTCATCTCCCATTCCCTTTAAGAGTCAGCTGCGTCGCGCCATAAGCGCATTCGCTATTTACAGGATGTAAAGTAAGTCTAAGTGGAAAAACGTTCGAGGTTACAGAAGTAACCCTTCGTTCCCCGAGGAGGGGAACGGAAGTGCCATGAATGGGAGGATTCGTATCAGAAGCCGCTTATCTGGAGAGTATTGAACGGGCCAATGAATGAAATTAATTGGCAGCGTAAGCTTGCGCAGGTGTGCGACATCTGCAATCATCTCAGCATATAAGCACACCTGAAGCCAGCAGACGCCATCCTTTTAAGCTGAAGAGACTTTCAAACAGCTAAGGGACAGTCATTATGGCGACGGAATATGGCACTTCCGTTCCCCTCCTCGGGGAACGAAGGGTTACTTCTGTAACCTCGAACGTTCCCCTTCGGTTGGGGAACTTCAGTGCCATGAATGGGAGAATATGGAAAGCGCCATAATGACTGCACCTTACCAACACCCCCGATGAGGAGATAGTCAAGCAAGCGTGACGCACCCACATCATGGGGGGCGCGGTCCTCCAACGTGTCCCTGGCCCTAATTTATCCTACTTCAACAGAAGTTCTACGGATTTAGATATATTTTTTGGGAAGTCGTGAGCATCTAGATAATTCTAGGAAATACGACAGTACGTTGGGAGCGTGCAATCCCGATAGGGAGGACGCTGCGGAGGCCATCCGTTACCCAAGGGGGGGATAGATGGCAGAATTTACCTATGGACTAGCCCTAAAAAGGGGGAGTACGCATAGCAAAGAATGGTTAGCGGAGAGGGAAGACACGGGTCCGCCCAGGGGGGGGACTTAACCGTGGCGGAATAAGCATATGGGATCGCCTAGTGGGGATCACGCATAGCAGGCACCTATACCCAAAACGCGGGCTGACCAGCGGGCAGACCTACAACGTAGTGGGCCAGCAAGTGACTCCTCCGCTGAGTCAGTGCTGGGGGCCACGGAGGAATCTGCAGGGCTCACCTGACGGGGAACTTTACTGACAGATAAAAAAGGCGCACGTACCTCCGTGTTAGGGAGAATGGCGCAGCAAGCGTGTTTCAACACCCTACCGAGTTGTCTCCTCAATCACCAAAGGGTTACCTAATACCCTTGAGGAAACCGGCTCCACTCGCAGATTGTAAAACCTTGCAAATGTGTTGGGTGTCGCCCAGCCCGCAGCTCTACAGATGTCTGTTAGAGAGGCGCCGCGTGCACGCGCCCAAGAGGATGCAACGCTCCGAGTGGAGTGTGCACGTACTCCCGGGGGACACGGCTGACCTCGACTCGAATAAGCGAGTGAAATGGCATCCACAATCCAGTGGGATAATCTTTGTTTCGATACGGCACTTCCCTGCTGCCGACCGCCATAACAGACAAAGAGCTGCTCAGATGATCTAAAATTCTGAGTACGGTCCACATAAATGCGCAGAGCGCGAACTGGACAAAGTAAAGAAAGGGCTGGGTCTGCCTCCTCCGGGGGCAGCGCTTGCAGGTTCACTACCTGATCTCTAAAGGGGGTGGTAGGAACCTTGGGCACATAACCGGGGCGGGGTCTCAGGATAACGTGAGAGTAATCCGGCCCGAATTCCAGGCACGAGTCACTGACCGAAAATGCCTCCAGGTCCCCGACCCTCTTGATGGAGGCCAACGCAACCAGCAGAGCTGTCTTCAGGGACAGAAATCTTAGAGATACTGATTCGAGTGGCTCAAAGGGATCGGATCGCAGACTCGTGAGAACGAGGGCGAGATCCCAAGAGGGCATGAGAGGGGGGCGAGATGGATTAATTCGCCTAGCACCCCTAAGGAACTGGATGACCAGGTTATGCTTTCCCACGGTGCCGCCAGCTACCGCGCTATGATAAGCGGAGATGGCGGCCACGTAAACCTTGAGAGTGGAGGGCGACAGCCTGCTGTCCAACTTCTCTTGAAGGAAAGAGAGCACAACACTAATCTGGCAATTTCGGGGGTCTTCTCTGCGAGAGACGCACCATTCAGTGAATAGACTCCACTTCAGGGCGTAGGCGCGCCTCGTGGAGGGGGCTCTAGCCTGAGTGATGGTATTAACCACCGCAGTCGGTAGGTTACCTAAGTCTTCCTCGCGTCTAGGGACCACACGTGGAGGTTCCAAAGATCGGGGCGAGGGTGCCAGATGGTGCCCTGTCCCTGAGAGAGTAGGTCCTCTCTCAAAGGGATCCGCCAGGGGAGGGCCGTCGCGAGGAGTGAGAGCTCTGATATCCAGGTCCGGTTGGGCCAAAGGGGCGCAACTAGCAGAACCTGTTCCTCGTCCTCCCTGACCTTGCACAGAAACTGCGCGAGCAGGCTCACTGGGGGAAACGCATACTTGCGCATGCCCCGAGGCCAGCTGTGGGCCAGTGCATCCGTGCCGAGAGAGCCCTCGGTCAGGGAAAAAAACAACTGGCAGTGAGCGTTCTCGGGGGAAGCAAACAGATCGATCTGGGCCTCCCCGAATCGCGCCCATATCAGCTGAACAGACTCGGGGTGGAGTCTCCATTCTCCAGGGCGTAACAGCTGTCGTGAGAGCGCATCGGCTGCACGATTGAGCGTGCCTGGGACGTGAATGGCGCGCAGCGATTTCAGCCGCGGGTGACTCCAGAGGAGCAGACGGCGGGCGAGCTGAGACATGCGGTGAGAGCGCATACCCCCCATGCGGTTGATATACGCCGCCGCCGCCGTACTGTCCGTCCTGACCAGCACGTGTTGCCGCTCCAGCACCGGTAAAAAGCAGTGGAGAGCGAGGAACACTGCCAACAGCTCTAGGCGATTGATATGCCAATGCAGCTGGGCACCCTTCCAGAGGCCCGCAGCCGCATGCCCGCGACACACGGCCCCCCAACCCGTGTTGGAAGCGTCTGTTGAAACAACAACATGGCTGGACGCCTGTCCTAGAGGCACACCGGCCTGTAGGAACGAGGGGTCGTTCCAAGGGCTGAGGGCGCGGCGACACAGCGCAGTAACCGAGACCCGGTGTGTGCCCGCGTGCCATGCGCGTCTGGGGACCCGATCGTGAAGCCAGTGCTGAAGTGGTCTCATATGGAGCAACCCGAGCGGCGTGACGGCGGCTGCGGATGCCATATGCCCCAGGAGCCTCTGAAAGAACTTCAGTGGGACCACTAGTTTGCTGTCGAGCTCCCTCAGACAGTTCAGCAACAGGCGAGCGCGTTCCTCGGAGAGGTGCGCTACCATGGTGATCGAGTCCAGCTCCATCCCGAGAAAAGAAATCCTCTGCACGGGGGCGAGTTTGCTCTTTTCTCGGTTGACCTGAAGCCCCAGTAGGCGGAGATGCCGAAGCACCTCGTCCCTGTGCACAATCAATTGCTCCCGCGAGTGGGCTAAAATCAGCCAGTCGTCGAGATAACCGAGTATGCGAATGCCCGCGAGCCGAAGGGGCGCTAGGGCACCCTCCGCGAGTTTGGTGAAGACCCGCGGAGACAGAGAGAGCCCGAAGGGGAGGACCTTGTACTGCCACGCTCGACCCTCGAACGCAAACCGCAGAAATTGGCGGTGGCGTGGAAGAATGGAGACATGGAAATACGCGTCCTTCAGGTCTATGGCTGCAAACCAATCCCGAGGACGAACGCATTGGAGAATGCGCCTCTGCGTGAGCATTCTGAACGGCAGCTTGTGCAGACAGCGGTTCAAAACGCGCAGATCTAGGATTGGCCGTGACCCACCGCTCTTTTTGGGTACGATGAAGTATGGGCTGTAAAACCCACTCTCCATCTCGGCTGGAGGAACCGGCTCGATTGCACCCTTCGCCAGGAGGGCAGCAATCTCCTCTCGCAAGACAGGGGCGGACAGGGGGTTGACCCTGGAGAAATACACGCCCGTAAACTTGGGGGGCCGTTTCGCGAACTGAATCGCGTAACCGAGTCTGATTGTGCGTATGAGCCACCGCGAGGGGCTGGCCCGCGCTAACCAGGCAGGCAGAGCCCTCGCTAATGGAGTCATCGCTACAATCGCTGACGTACCAGCGGTGGGGCAGCGCGGAGTGGGTGTGCTGATCCGGGAAGCACGAGGGTCCCGCGGAAAAGCTGGAGGAGAGCGATTCGCTCTGGCTCCGCACCCTGACTCCGGAGAGGGGGCTGGAGGGCTGAGGGAAGGGAGACCGTCCCCTCAGCGCTCGTGAGCCACTGGCGAAGCACGTAGAGTCTGCGAGCCGGAAGGCAGCGCGTCCCGGACTGGCAGAACTCGTGCAGTCACATCCGGGGAAGGGAAAAAGTGCTCTTTTACTGATGTTTTGGTGGCACTGAAAAGTACCGTTGTTATCGGGGCCCCGCCCTCCAGCGGGGAAAGAGCAAGTTTCCTCTTCTCCGGATGGCCTGTCTCAGGGACGCTTCGCGGTCCGTTTACCGGACTTAACGGCGCCCTGGGCAGGAGGGGCTGCCTGCTTTCGAGGTGAACGCCGCGCCCGCTTGGCCGGAGGCGCAGGCGGGGGCGGGGCAGCACTCGTTGGCGGGCGCCCTCGGCGAGGAACAGCGGAGGTGGATGGCTCGGCGGGCGGAGCGGGCTTACGGCCACGCCGATAGATGACATTGCCCATCGCATCCGACTGCTCTTTCACCGCCTTGAATTCCTGGGTGAATTCACCGACGGTGTCGCCGAACAGGCCAGCCTGGGATATGGGCGAGTCAAGAAAGCGAACTTTGTCAACGTCGCGCATATCGGCCAGGTTTAGCCAGAGGTGGCGTTCCTGAACCACAAGTGTGGACATCGTCCTCCCCAGCGCACACGCGGCGGACTTAGTAGTCCGAAGAGCATAGTCGGTCGCGGTGCGCAGCTCATGTAATAAGCTTGGGTTGGACCCGCCCTCGTGCAGCTCGGCCAGCGCCTGCGCTTGGTAGCGCTGGTAGGTGGCCATCGCGTGCAAAGCAGAAGCAGCCTGGCCCGCAGCCTTATAAGCTCTGGCTCCGAGGGAGGCAGACAACCTACAGGCTTTGGACGGGAGGCGGGGCAAACCCCGCCACGTAGAGGCGCCGCGCGGACAAAGATTGACCGCGATAGCGCGCTCCACTGACGGGATCGCCTCATACCCCCTGGCAGCTCCGCCGTCAAGGGCGGTGAGGGCGGAGGCACTCGCAGCACGGGCAGAGAAAGGTGCCCTCCAGGACTGCGTGAGCCTACTGTGCACTTCCGGGAAGAAGGGGACGAGAGGCTTCGAAGGCTTCGCCTTCTGGTCCTCTACGTAGCACCCATCTAGTCGGTCCGGCCGCGGAGCTGGGGGATAAACCATCTCCAACCCCACGGCCGAAGCAGCCCGGGAAAGCACGGCTAACATGTCCGCTTCAGGATCCGATTTGACAGCGCTCACCTGCCCGGAGGGGGCGAGCGGGTCCGGATCTTCGTCGGACAGTGAAAGCCCACCCTCCGATGCCGCGGAGGACATCTGATCTCCGGTGTCAGCGAGTGTGAGAGCTACCATCTGGTTAGACGGATCACTCTCACCACCCGAAGCTTGGATGGAGCGCCGTGAGGAGCGAGAGGTCCGCGAGCCCGTGGGCGGCGGATTAGCTCCCGCTGAAACCCTCAGATCTGCCCGAGCGCCCGCTGCTTTTTTAGAACAGGAGGCAACTGGGGTGGCTCGCTCTCTTGCGAAAGTTAGCCGCGATCTTAGCTGTGCAACGGTCATGGCATCGCAATGACGACATGAACCGCCCGCGAGCACCGCATTAACATGCTGGACCCCCAAACATGCAATGCAGTGATCGTGTCCATCATCCGGAGACAGGAAACCCCCGCATCCAGAAACGCACAGTCGGAGCGCCATCCTGAAAAGGACGTGCTGCACGACTGTGTTGCTCTTTTAGGAAAGTTGCAACTATACGCACCGCTCTGGAGGACCGGACCCAAAGAACCGCAGGCAAGGGAGTAACCCAGCTCGACCGTCTGCCACCGCGAAGACCCACTCTGGACCGGGAGACACACTCGTTCGCTCTGAAGTGCTGATCAGCAAGAGGAACCCTCATCGACTCACTCAGAAAGGATCTGAAGCGAAAAGGAAGGCGTCTGCTGGCTTCAGGTGTGCTTATATGCTGAGATGATTGCAGATGTCGCACACCTGCGCAAGCTTACGCTGCCAATTAATTTCATTCATTGGCCCGTTCAATACTCTCCAGATAAGCGGCTTCTGATACGAATCCTCCCATTCATGGCACTGAAGTTCCCCAACCGAAGGGGAACTGAGCATTTCACTAGCAAAAGTTAACAGTTAACAGTTTTTTTAACAGAAAACTGTTAAACAGAGCATCTACTGCGTGAGAATGAGAGATAATTTATCACTTTCACTTTCGCTCTTGGATAGGGAAACCTTTACGCACAGACATCAATTAGTCTATAAATAATAATTGCGTTTGTTAAGCGCAAATATTCATTTCAAAACTATTTCTAAATTCAGTCCTAATTTCCAGCAAATGAATAAATCTAAGCTTGTTTTTAATAAAACAATTATAAAAATGGATATAATAAATAATACTGCTAATAATAACAACATTATACAAAAGCAAACTTTTATGAATCAACTGAAAAAGCCTCCTGAGATGAAGAAGACATAAAAGCAGTGATTTTTCATATTTATGTAGGTTAGAAAATAGTATGTTTTGTAAAATTTGAATCCTTTATATTTGTATCCTATATCTATTCTTATTATATCCTATATATATCCTTAATATAATTTTTTTTTATATGTAAAGATATTTGCCTATTGCTCTCTTGTGCGTATTAAGCAGTGCATAAGTGAGGCGCAACTCTGCGCCGGAGTTTAGACCGGGTTTGTTTTGGTCTAATGAAAAATCTATTTAAGTTTCTCAAAATAGCGACGCGCCAGCGGTGCGCCTCAGAACGCCTTCCTTTTTGGAGCAGAACGCCTATGGGCGCACATATGAGCGCAAATTAATTTGCTATTTAAACACCGTAGCGCAACCCCTAAAAACGACTCTTGCGACAAGCTGAAACTAACAAACAAGTATTGCGCCGCGCCTTGCACCACATTGCGCTGGGTGTATGATAGGGCCCTTAAGGTTAGATTTTGTAAGTTTGTTTCGTTTTGTAACTCTTGCTGGAGAAGGGCCCGTGGATGTTTCTGGAGACTGTGAATAATGTAGCCGGAGGTATGTTTGGCTGCATTTCATTTTTTAAACAAACTCTACGTGGCGGTATGACACCATTCCTTTTCGCGCTTATAAGCTGACCGCCTACCTCCATTTGGAGGCTTTTTCCACCACAACCAGTTGGTCCTGTCATGCTTGTCAAGTACATTTTTGTCTGGGAAAGAATGGTTACGGAAACCAGGTTAGACAAAACAGAATGCAAAAAAATAAAATTAACAAGTAAATAACAGGGTGAGAATGTGGTAAAATCTAAAAACGAGGTAAAAATCAGACAAGGTTTTTTTTTTTTTTTTTCTGGACGGCTTCTGTAAATCTTTGGTTGGGTTTAGGGAAGTAAGAGGGTGGGTGGGTGGGTCAATCAATAAAACTGATTGTGTTTAGGAAGGAGGAGGGTGGGTCAGTCAATTTGTCGGATGGTCAGTCATTCATTCTGTCATTCAGTCAGACAGACAGTCAGTCGACAGCGGCCTCTGGTGGGTTTACGCATTCGCAAGAGAAATTTGAGATATGAAAAAGCGCACACAGCGACCTCTCGCAGATTCACGAAAACAAAAACTGTAAAAATACGTACCTTCCAGTACATATTTCGCGGTCTCCAGAAATGTCCACAGAACTACTTTTTTCAAATGTAAATATTTGAAGTTAGGAGCACTGGTGCTACCAAGCAAAAAAGTACATTTCGAACCCTGAATTAGATTTTTTGGGGGGCTGAATTAATCATTTAAGTACACCCAAATGAACCATTCATCATGCTATTGTTAGGCTGATCCATATTATTATATTTTAGACACACTTGGCGTATTCACCTTAACAGGGGAAGAGGAGAATCACAGTTAAAGTGATGACCCTCAAATAAAAAGATGAAAGCATTTAGTTGACACCCACTGGGTTACACCACCTAGTGTGTGGAGGAATCTATTAAGACCTTGAAGTGGACAGTCCTCTTTAATGTTGTTCCTTGAAAACAAGGCTATTCAATCTCCCTGTGCCCTGATTCAATAAAGCGCTCTGTGATGTGGTGAGAGTGCCGTAAATTTGCCACCTACAGAATTTTAAAGCATCCTGTTTGTCCGTTCTAGATCCAAGAGGGAGAAAGACCTTATCGTTAGTGTCTTTGGTGAGGAGACACCCTGGTCAATGCTCTTTCCTCCAGAGAATGGAGGTCCGCCATCGACCAGTCGCATCCAAACAGACACAGTCCCCCACAGTCCAAAGACATGCGGTACAGGTGAATTGGATAGACTAAATTGTTCACAGTGTGTGTGTATGAGTGTATGAGTGTATGAGTGTGTGTGTGTGTGTGTGTGTGTGTGTGTGTGTGTGTGTGTGTGTGTGTGTGTGTGTGTGTTTGTTTATGTTTCTCAGAGATGGATTGCAGCTGGAAGGGCATCCGCTGCGTAAAAACGTGTTGGATAAGTTGGCAGTTCATTCTGCTGTGGCGACAAGAAAATGAATGAATGAATTATTCACATTAATCGCACTTAATTTGACAATTGTACAATTTGAGTTAACTCACTTCATACACACATAAAAATCAGCTTTATTCACATGTGGAATTCACTTTACAATAGACACAGAATTGCATCATGGTTGAGGCATCTGTCTGTCTGATTCCAGTTTCTTTTGCTAAATGGCTAACATGAATTTTACAGAGAGAGTAGCTGTGCTTTATGTGCTTTAGGAAGGCTTTAAACGGCATCAATTTGTTTGGTGCAGTGTCTGGGTTCATCAGATGCTACAGAAATGCTCCTCTCCAGAAACTCCTAAAAAAGCTGTGCCTGGATAACGGCAGCTTTCTAGAGCTGAAGATCTTTGCCGGAACCCGAAGGAACCCGACAGGTCATGTGATGCATTTCGATTAGCGCGAGAAAGTAATCAAATCATTTGTTCCAATATTAAAATCCATCAATGCAAAGGTGAAACAAATGATGAAGTCAAAGAGAGCGAATTTTGACTGCAGTCAGGCTAGAAGCCAGTTTAAAAAGAACGATCATTCTAGATGCGTATTACATATTGCATATCTGCGTATTACGGTAGAGTGCTAAACAGCAATGTACGGCATGCACAGCAGGTACAGCAGGGTTGTTAAACTCAGTTCCTGGAGGGCCGCAGCACTACACAGTTTAGTTCCCACCCTGCTTCAATACACTTACCTGGTGGTTGAAAACAAGCCTGAAGGACTCCATTATTTTGCTCAGGTGTGTTTAATTAGGGTTAGAGCTAAACTGTGCAGAGCTCTGGCCCTCCAGGGACTGACACCCCTGATGTACAGCAACCTGACAGGGAAGATGACAAGGTCACTCGCTACAGTGAAACCACTGTCATGGAAAATGAAATGGATGTTCTTGGCTGGTGGAAGATGTACAAACAATCCAGTCCAAAATGATCCTACTTGCAAACTTAACTAAATCAGTACTATGCATCTCGGCCAGTAGCAGTAGTAGTGAAAGGGTGTTCGGTACTGCTGGATGCACCATCGGTGAGTGCAGGACTGTGCTAAAGCCATTTAAATTGGATTCAATAATGTTCCTCCACAAAAACACGTAGCCTAATCCTGGTGAGTAAAGGATTTTTAAATTAGAACTAAATATTAATTACACTATAAATGCATAATGTAGCCAGAGTATATAGGCTAATGTTGCCATTATTCTTTTATTATTCAGCTTCACCGTTGCCTTAAGGCCAGATTGTGAAAAGAAGAGGGGAAACAAATCCCGCAGAGCCTTTATCTTAATTTTGTTAACCAAATTAACAAAAAAAACGCCAACTTATCCAGCACGTTTTTACGCAGTGGACGCCCTACCAGCCACAACCCATCTCTGGGAAACATCCACACACACTCATACTGTATGGACAATTTAGCCTAGCCAATTCACCTGTACCGCATGTCTTTGGACCGTGGGGGAAACCGGAGCACCCAGAGGAAACCCACGCGATCGAAGGGAGAACATGGAAACTCCACACAGAAACGCCAACTGACCCAGCCGAGGCTCGAACCAGCAACCTTCTTGCTGTTAGGCGACAGCACTACCTTCTGCGCCACTGCATCGCCCCTTTATAATTTATTTTAATTTAATTTGTTAAAAAAGACTTATTTTTATTGGTGTGCTGTCCAATTTAATGGCTAAGTGTATGTACCAAGGTCTATTTAGAGTGCTGGGATGTTACGATGTTACAAAGGACTTATTTTTTTTCTTTGTTCCAACTTATGGCCTACATTTGTTATGAATTTATTATGTACAGTAAAAGCACGTTAAAAACGACTAAAAAAAGGCAAAGAAAAACTCTAAGTAATGTCGGGCTATTAACAGGTTTGAGCTTTTTAAAAGTTGTTAATCAAAATATACTTGTTGAGCTCTGCCTAATCAGGCCTAACTTTTATGACCCGATTACAGCTCTACTGCATTCAGTGGTTCTTCCAACTGAGACGGTTTCAGTTTGATGCGCTGTTGTCCCGTATCATGTTGTGTTATGGATTTCTTCTCAGGATACCAACTAAAGGCGCTCCATCATAATCACGCCCCTACTAGAGCAAGCTCGTAATTAGTTAACAAGGCGTGAAGGTAAATCACATTGTAAGCATATCAAAAGCCCGAAACTTTTAATTTGCACTGTCATTTGATTTGCGTCATTTGCATAGATAGCACCGCTGCATGACTAATCGCGTCGACATTTACTTAACGTACAACTCACTCGCGCTGTTGCTTCATCCATGTCTGGTGCGAATGTACCACAACAACTTGATTGAAATGCACCTAATTTGCATTTGGGATTTATTTTTTAACAATTTTTCGTAATCTTTGAAAAAAAAAAATCAATGATATCAATGAGAGATTTTTTCACATTAGAATAAAAACCTAGCTATTGAAGGCTATTAAATTACACCTACAACTTGATGTGATGTGATAATAGTGCTATAAATTTACCACCCAAAGAATTTAAAAGAATCCTGATCATCCGTCCTTGCTCAAGAGCAAAGAAAGACCTTATCGTACATGTCTTTGGCGAGACACCGCAGTCAATGCTCTTTCCTTCAGAGAATGGAGGTCTGCCGTCGACCAGTTACATTCGAACAGAAGCAGGACATTGTGTCTCATCAGCAGCCTTGTCACTCAAAATCCACATGATTGCTTTTCGGCATTTTAGAGAGTCAAGCGAAACAACGCTCACCTGCTGGCTAGAGTTTGGTGGGTCAGCAGTAATTTGCATCAGGTTTAAAAAAAAAAGACTCTAAATCTGTGTACAGCTGATGGTCAGTTCAATTCCTGATGATCAAGAATGTCTGTAAGGAGATTTGACTCCAGTGGGGTTTTCAGATAAAAGCCCGGCAAGCTCTGTTGACTTTGCAAAATATGTTCACAGTCCTTTGACTCGAAATGCCCGTATAAATGTGTGTTCTGCAATGGGTTGATTAAGCGCTTCTATAGGCAGCATGAGACGGATCAGCACAGTGCAAACTGATATGAACTCTATAGGAAATCCATGAGAGCTGACAGTGATTGGTGGTGATGGTACTCTGGGGAAGCATTAATGAAGCCTCGCTCATCTACTGTATGTGGGTCAGATCAGAGGAATCTCTCATTTTTATTCACCTGGCTAATTAAAGGCTCGCAGGAAATACATTTCTGAAACTGCAGTTTCGCAAAACATGTTGACATTTGAGACCACCGTGCCTGCTCTGACAAGTTTTGATGCAAAGATTTATCTCAAAGTAATTTTTTAAAAAGTTCAAAACAATACATTGTATTAGAAACATAACAACATTTATGCTTTTTCCCTCAAAGTTTCCATACATTTATTTTACAAGGTTCCATAATCAAAGTCTGTTTACTTGTTGGCCATATTTGCAATAACTAATATGAGGATGTGTACAATACCTGAATGGGGATATTCAATATCAACTACTTCCTCAACTTACATTTAAAGGTATTTAAGGGTGCTTTCACACCAAACTTTTGTTTCGGAACGCATCTCGTTTGCCCAGTTAGCGTGGTTCGTTTGGCATATGTGAACAGGGCAATCGCGCTCTGTTCTGCGCCAAAGTAATCGCTCCGAGATCGCTTGAATGAGGTGGTCTCGGCTCGATTGAAACGAATCCTGGAGCGGTTCGATTGCAGTGAGAATGCGATCCGATCCGAGCACTGTTATATCACAGTGTTTAATGGATATGTAATAGGGTTACGGCTATATGAAGAGAGAATTATGAGTAGGGCGGGAAGTTTCGTGAGTCTCCGGATGCCCGCAAACGAGTGTTGATCTCCCGGTAATCTTGCGTCTCCCTCCCGGTCCTCAAATAGGCATCGTCGCGCACCCTTCTCACCCCTCCCCACCGCGTCTCTCCTCAGACACGTCGCGCGCGCTCACCCTTTCAATCACCACCAAACCACCACCTCTCCTGACAGCTTAGCGGGACGCTGCAAAATAAACCCTGACACTGACCAATGTAAGGAGAGTTTACTCTCACGTGACTTGTTTTAGCTCTTTTGGTCCGTTTAGAAACTTTGCAGTGTGAAAGCGAACCGCTCCAAGAGCAAAGAGCAACAATGTAACAATTGTAATCCCTGTTTCGGAACAACTGAATCGATTCACAGGTGTGAAAGCACCCTAAGTTGTTGACTCTTCTAAAGCTGAAAATATCATAATATCTTTCAATAAGATAAATAAGAAACATGCAAGCGAAATAAATACCTGAAAAAAGTTTTGTTGTCTACCCAAGTTTTAGGAACAACAAATAATAACTTGACTTCTATTTGATCAATTGGTATCTGAAGTGGATTATATTAAAGGTAAAGGCCTCTAGATTACGCTTATTTTACCAAAATAAAATATGATCATGCCTTAATTATTTAATTAGGACACTAAGGTCTGACTTTGCTTAGACAAAAGTCTTGTCACTTAAGAGAAATAATGTACAATGTAGAACAGGGGCGCCTAAACTCGGCCCTTGAAGGCTGGTGTCCTGCATATTTAGGTGTCCTGCATATTAACCCCAATTAAACAAACTTGAATCAGCTAATGAAGCTCTATCTAGGTATACAAAAACAACAAACTCCGGGACTGAGTTTGGACACCCTTGATATAGAATATAAAGTCATGGTGCAGTGGAAGAAGAATAAATCTTGTGTGACTCCCATGAGCTTGGAGGACTGCATTCGTACATATCTGCAATGACTCAAATAACTTATTAATAAAGTCATCTGAAATGGCAATAAAAGCGTTCTTGCAGGACTCCCAGAGTTCAAGATTTTTGGATTCATCTCCAACGCCTCCTCCTTCATCTTACCCCAGACATGCTCAATATTGTTCATGTCTGGTGACTGGGCTGACCAATCCTGGAGCACTTTGAGCTTCTTTGCTTTAAAGAACTTTGATGAGGAGACTAAAGCATGAGAAGGAGCACTATCCTGCTGAAGAATTTTCCCTCTCCTGTGGTTTGTAATGTAATGGGTCACACAGGCTGTTAATGTTGCCATCCACTCTGCAGATCTCTTGCACGCCTCCATACTGAATGTAACCCCAAACCATGATTTTTGCTTCAGCAAACTTGACTGATTTCTGTGAGAGTCTTGGGTTCATTCGGGTTCTAATAGGTCTTCTGCAGTATTTGTGCTGATTGGGACGCAAATCAATATATGATTCATGGGAAAAATGTATCTTCTGCCACTTCTCCAAATGAACAACTAGAGGTCAAGTTATTATTTGTTGCTCTAACAACTGGAATCTTACAACTGGGTAGTGTTTTGTTTTAAAAATTATCGCATAAGATGCAGCACACACTCAAATGCATTATTACATCTCGATATGCGAAAGTTTTCCTCCATATCATTTCAGTACAGTTTTTCTTGTTTGCTTTGACCTGGTTAAAGAAACTAGGTTCCTCTTCATTTTCATTATCACTATCCCAGCAGAGCAGAGGACAGGTCTTGCAAATGTGTAAACCCTTTCTCATTGGGTTGTCACATTTTCCCTACCATTTTTCCAAACAGTTAACCCAGATGTCATTCAAGCAGTCCAAACTCCATTGTTTTAGTTTTGGTAACCAAACAGAATCCATCTATTCCTAACTATTAAAAACTACCAACATCAGTATGAAATCACTGAAGCACCGGTTTGACACTCCTTCACACAAATCTTCAATTAGCCATCATTCTGCAAACCTTATAAAAACGATCGAAGGTCTGTGTTGTTCTGTGCCAGCATTGATGGAGGAGGTCAATATGGCTATGTCCTATACTGTAGTATATTAGTTTACATGTGTTTTCTCTAATATTTACAGTATTTTATCACTTTTGTCTGTTTTTTTTTTATTTACAGTATTTCAGTTTTCAGCCACAGTTTGAAAAATGTCATGAATTCAATATATATTCAATCAAAGCACATCTTATTCTTGATCCAATTCTTTGCAAAAAGGCGAATTTGACAGCCCAAATGGCAACAAATGCCATTGGCTATAAGCTACAATGGCAAGCAATGGTGGTGCATTTTGAGTTCTGTATTTTGTATTTTGTTGTCCATTGTGTAATGATTAATTAAAAGAGCTCATATACTTGTTTGCAAGTTGTGTAGTTTGAAGGTAAAACTAGCTTTTGTTGCATATGTTAAATGTTTTGACACAATATGTGCCTTTTGCAAGCAAAATGTGTCATTTTGACCATGAGTGCCGCTGTTTAGGCCTGTGTGTTAACACGTTTTGAAAATGTGGAGTTTCAGTTGACAACTGCATCCAAGCAATCGAGAAAAACTGTAATGTTGATCACAATATCCATCAGACTTTGTAATGTTGTCAAATGTGTAAACAACTCTGTTTTTAGCTGCGAGTATCTCTTCTGATGGATGTTAACGTTAGCAAAATGGTTTTCTATTTATTTGATCCGTGACTGGAAAAAAATAAAAAATAAAAAAATAACTGTGTGAAAGGGGCTAATGTGATGTTAGTAATATTTGAAAACAAAAAAAGTAAAGTGTTATGCGAGACATAAAAGTATTGGTTTCAGTTATCAAGAGAACTGTTATTTATAGTTTTGCACAAAATTTTTATAAATTTTCCTTTGGCTTAGTCCACTTATTCATTAGGGGAAGCCTTATGCAGCATATGTTTACACAGCGGATGCCCTTCCAGCTGCTACCCAGAACTGGGAATGTTTTGCACAATATATCAACAACAATTTACCACAACTGTACTATTTACTATAACTTGCTCACCGGAAATACATTTTTCTAAATTTATTTTACTCATAGCTCTTTAGTTACAAAAATCCCTATTCTCCTCTTATTTTCTCCATCTGTGACTGTGTTCACATTCTCTCCATCTCTACTAGCGCTCCAAAGGAATCACATGCCCCTGTGATAGATGATCTAAAGGTAGCTTCTCAAACTTTGAAGAACTTGATCAGATCTCAAGATGGAGCCTCCAGCAAGCCGAGAGGCAATTCCATCGATAACCATCTCAGGGTACACATGGGCAGGGATACAGCTATCACCTGTGATCCAAGCGAAATAGGCTTCCCGCATTGTTAAGCTGAGTCCAACAGGGTGCAACTTCTTATCTCTAGAATATGCTTTACTGAACAGCAAAGAACGAAGAAGCAGAATTGTTCCTAAATAAATTATACCTCTAAATTATTTAATTGGCATTCAAACATCAAATATTAATAATATTCATTAATTTTATTTTCAGCTTAGTCCCTTTATTAATCTGGGGTCGCCACAGCGGAAAGAACTGCCAACTTATACAGCATATGTTTTATGCAGTGGATGTTCTTCCATCTACAACCCATCACTGGGAAATATCCATACACACTTATTCACACACATACACTATTGAAGCTTTAAAAACGTCCATTTGCAGCTAACCTTTAAGTGCTGCTGAACACGCTCTTAAACACCACTTATTTGCCATAGTATTCACCAGTGCTCAACAGAAATGACTGTGATTGGCTGTGAAGGTAATCAGTTCTTCAGAAGGTGCAACCACAGATACGCGTAAACTGGATCGCTTAAAGCTGCGAAGCAGTTGATTACTCGTCTGTGTTTGCACTCAGTAAACAGCATTGAAGTGTGGTGAGCTAATGATGACCTTCAAGGCCAATCACAGTAATTTCTGTTGAGCACTGGTGAATACTAAGGCAAACCAGTGGAATCAGTTCATTAACTTGAGTTTGATAAATGGCATCTAAACTGTGTGTTTGGAAAAAGATAACATTAGCTACCTAATTTAGTTGTTGTATTAGTGTAACTTAAAAACGCATTAACTTATTTCCCTTGACTTGGCAGAAAATGAGATCTGATATAGAGGTCTGCATTAATAAATTTCCGAATAAAGTGCGGGAGCGTTCGGTAACTGGTTTAATTTGGGACAGGAGCGGGCTGTCTAGCAATATCACGCCCGACTCCCGAGCGGCACGCGTATTTATGTGTGAAATTGAAATAGCGCAATGCTGTGTTTAGCTTGTTTGTTGCTGTGTGTATGTGCGTACGCACGAATAAGAGGTGTGTGTGTCTGTGCGTATGCGCGAATGAGAGGTGTGCGTGTGTATGCGCGCAAATGAGAGAGAGCTTTGCCTGTGTGTGTGCTTGGTGCTTATGTGTGTGTGTGTTAGTGCGCGCGCGCGAATGAGAGAGAGAGAGCTTTGCTTGTGTGCTTGTGTGTGTGTGTGTGTGTGTGTGTGTGTGTTTGTGTGTGTGTGTGTGTGTGTGTGTGTTAGTGCGCGCGCGCGAATGAGAGAGAGAGCTTTGCCTGTGTGTGTGCTTGGTGCTTATGTGTGTGTGTGTGTGTTTATACAGACAGCTTGTTATAGGCTGTTTGGACTCTTTATAGCTGGGTGGTTTTCGGTTTTGTTCTCCCCCCGCTCTTTCCAGCGGGATCGGGCACGGCGGGTAGAAAACGGGGCGGGTCGGGCAGCGGGACAACAAATGCTTAATATAAGCGAGAGCGGTCGAGCCTAAAACCTGGCGGGTGCGGGCGGGATTCAAAATTTAGTCCAGCGCAGATCCCTAATCTGATATTTCTTTTTATTTTCACTGTCCATTTAGAACGTACCTTCGGGTCACTTGTAAGGCAGTGAAATTATAAATTTGTGTTCTCTTCACTGATAAGATATACGGCCATGCACACAACACAACTCAGGTGATATGTTTGGGTTTCTTCCCATCGCAGCCCTGATTTCGCTTTTTAAATGGCAGCCGCATGTCCCGTGTAGGTACATTTTTCCAATGCACCTATAGATGAAAAGCTTTACGTAAGTCTTTTTTTCCACTTAATAACTTCTCTTCCGCAGTGTGCATAAAATCACAGGATGAGGAAAGTTATATTAACCTACGACCATGTATTATTTATGATCACAAGCTATTCAACATTAGATTAAACCGAGGGTGGATTGGCACGGAATTAAATGTTGTAATCCTCTGGCACATTTAAATGCTGATTCTTAATCTGAACGGGATTCAGACCCAATTCATTCCCATGGAAACACTGACACCTAGCTTTGCATCAGTCATGTCAGCTTAGATGAGTTTCTGCTTGAATGCACATTTCATGACTGCAACCATCTCTCCTTTGCCATTCGTGCAAATCAACTCTTATAGTTTATACACATTTGAACCTGTAGTATCGTCTACACTTGTTTTTGGGAGGTGACCGATGCGGCATGAAATATTTAATTAAATGTAAGTCTATTTTTTAACAAAGAGGAGACAAATTAGCCAGTGTTAAGAGATAAAATACACACAGGCAGCATTAGAACACATGCAGAATTTGCATTGCAAAGGTGGTGTTTTGAAAATGTCATTTTTCATTGGTGGCATATTGTGTCGGCCTACGTAATGCAGTTACAATGAAAACCCCCTAATTGATTTAGACACCAATTAACCTTGCTTATTTACTCTGTGAATAATTTCCCCTCTGAACGAAACATTGGAGTACAGGTTGTTCAAAAAAAAAAAGCCTCTAGTATATGAGCAATTCCACTCCTTTATTAGTTCTCTCATCAGGTAAAAAGTGAGCGGAATGCAAACCACTGGCGTTTCAGTGTAATTGTTCACCCTCTTGTCTCTGACTTTTATGATTCATGCCAATTTCTAAACAAAAGATGCATTTTATGGTGCGTCGTGTTCTATGGAGAGGTCGCTGTGCTCCACAAACCTCGCTGAGAGCTGGCGTGCTCTGGGTCAATGGCAACAATGCGTGCATATCAAGTTATTGTGGAGTCTTGTGTGACTATAATACAAATGAGTGCCGGTTGCAGACAGAATTACAGGCTTTCAGTCCTTTGTCAATGGTGCTGTGGTTTTGCACATCCTCATTTTTTATAATATAGACAGATGCAGTTGTCTTTTATTTGCCATAGAGTTCCAGACACTGGAAAGAAGAGATTTTTGAAAGTTTAAAATTCAGAATAAAAAAAAAACAAAAAACAATTAATATAGTTGCAGTATGTCAAGCTTGGTGTTGTGTTTTTGTGTGTGTGTGTATATAAGTACTGTATATTATCTCACACATACAGTGTCAGAATTATTAGCCTTCTTGTATATTTCACCCCAATTTCTGTTGAACTGAAAGAAGATTTTTGCGAAACGTATCTAAGTGAAGTTTAGTTTTAAACTAATTTCGAGAGGAGCATGTGCTCATGATTTACCCAGCTGGTCCACATTAACTAATTATGATCCTCCAATCGAAGGATCCCAAATCACTATATATATCCTCATTTCCTTTCTACAACTATCTTCGTCTGGAAGAAACCCCCCTCCTCCCCTTCTTCCTCCTTTATCCAGAATGGGCGGCACGGTGGCCCAGTGACTAGCACTGTTGCCTCACAGCAAGAATACCAATGGTGTTGGGTCCTCGCTGAGCCATCTGGTATTTCTGTGTGGAGTTTGCATGTTCTCCCCGTGTCCGCGTGGGTTTCCCCCGGGTTCCCCGGTTTCCTCCCACCATCCAAATGTGCTCTATATTATAGATAAAACAAGCCTAAACCTTTTTTATAATGTCTTACTCTCAGGAAGTTCGCCTTGGCCTCAGCAGCGGGGGAGTTTGAGATAGACCTGAGCTCAATCTCCACTCGCCCTGCAAAAGGGGGGGAGCCCTGGGCTCGAGGATCCCTTGAGCTCAGGGCTCTCTCCCGGGACAGCATGCCAAACAAGCTATGTATAAATCATGAGCTAAGTGTGAACTCTTGAAACATACATTGCATCTGGAAAGTATTCATAGGGCTTCACTTTTTCCACATTTTTTATGTTACAGCTTTATTCCAAAATGTATTAAATTCATTTATTTCCTAAAAGTTCTACACACCATACCCATAATGACATTGTAATTTTTTTTTAAATGGTTGCAAATTTATTAAAAATAAAAAACCTGAAAAATCACATGTACATAAGTATTCACAGCCTTTGCTCAACACTTTGCTCCTGACTAGTCTTCCAGTTCCTGCTGTTGAAAAAACATCCCCACAGCATGATGCTGCCACCACCATGCTTCACTGTAGGGATGGTATTAGCCTGGTGATGAGCGAAGCCTGGTTTTCTTCAAACGTAACGCCTGGAATTCACTCCAAAGAGTTCAAATTTAGTCTCATCAGACCAGAGAATTTAGTTTCTTATGGTATGAGAGTCCGTCAGATGCCTTTTGGCAAACTCCAAGCAAGGAGTGGCTTCCATCTGCCTACTCTACCATACAGGCCTGATTGGTGGATTGCTGCACAGATGGTTGTCCTTCTGTAAGGTTCTCCTCTCTCCACAGAAGAATGCTGGAGCTCAAACAGAGTGACCATCGGATTATTGATCACCTCCCTGACTAAGGCCCTTCTACCCCAATCACTCAGCTTAGATGGCCGGCCAGCTCTAGGAAAAGTCCTGGTGTTTACAAACATCTTCCACTTACGGATGATGGAGGCCACTGTGCTCATTGTAACTTTCAGAACAGCAGAAACATTTCTGTAACCTTCCCCAGCCTTGTGTCTTGAGACAATCCTGTCTCAGAGGTCTAAAGACATTTCCTTTGTCTTCATGCTTTGTTTGTGCTTTGACATGCACTGTTAACCCTTGGACCTTGTATAGACAGGTGTATGCCTTTTCAAATCATGTCCAATCAACTGAATTTACCACAGGTGAACTCCAATTAAGCTACTGAAACATCTCAAAAATGATCAATGGAAACAGAATGTACCTGAGCTCAATTTAGAGCTTAACGGCAAAGGCTGTGAATAATTGTGCACATGTGATTTTTTTCAGGTTTTTTATTTTGAATAAATTTGCAACAATTAAAAAAAAAATGTTCACATTGTCGTTATGGGGTATTGTGTGTAGAATTTTGAGGAAATAAATGCATTCAATCCATTTTGGAATATTAATAATGGTCGCTCAGGTCCATGACATCGCCAACCTATTAGGCTAACATAAGAAATTTCCTTGATGGAAAGATGACTGAGGGCGAGGCGGTCTATATAATTATATAGTTTATGAAGAGTTGTAAATATATATACAATATTATGATCATTCTTAAATATTTCCATTTACTATAAATTACTCTAGTATTTTAAATGTGTAACACCTGGTTTTATTGGAGTTTTTTTTTTTTTTTTTGCTGTTATATACTATACTTTGTTTCTGTTTAGTACAGCATATTATTTACAGTAAATAACTGAACTGAACATTTTTTTTTTTTTGCTGGTTTTGTGGTTGCTGTACTTATTAATTAAATCAATATATTCTTGATTCAAGTGATGACACATTTTAAAATTCTAACAGTAAACAGAGTGCTACTGTAAGGTCACACCTGCTTAGGATAAATGCTTGAAAATTATTTAGTTGAAAATATCCATCAGAAACTTAAAAGTAATCAAAAAGTAATCAGATTTTTATAAGAGTAAGATTTTATATCTTTTCAAGTAATTGAAATGATACACTACTTATTACATTTTATATTGGGCAGTTTGTAATCTGTAATCTATTACATTTCCAAAGTAACGTCCCCAACACTGTAATACATATTAATACAAATCACAGTCACAGTTCTAATATTCCTTTTCAAATATGTTAATATCTGAGTAAAACTATCTGTCATGTATCATAAATAGATCTTCACATTCACATTGGTAACATATATTCAACACTGAAAAAAGACCATTATGCTGCTGTTCAGCCATGAGAAAAAATATAAATAAATAAAAAACAATTCTAAAGTACTTAGATGTAGACTAAATTATCAGGCATGCTTGATCATGTTGGCGTTGTCAGTATGACAACCTGCATTTGCATAGAGTTGTCAAAGGAGAGGCAGAATTAAAACGTTTTTTAGGATTTGCAGTGCAATATATATTTCAACCACTAAGTGTCAATCTTGCACGCTGCACCATTAAATTGAAAGGAATAATTCAGATTCCAGTGAAACAAAAATATGCACTGCATGTTTTTAGTGAAGCGTGACACTGCAATGTTGTGTTAGCTCAATGTTAATATCAATGTTAGCAATGTGACACGATAAACGCTGCCTCACTAGGGATGTAACAATTCACTTAACTCACAGTGTGAGATACCAAAAATGTGTATCCCTAAAAAACAAGCACATCAAACATGGATTCAATTTTTTTATTGATTTAGTTTTAATATTATACCTTTTTGTTTCCTTTTAAATTAGAATTGCAACTGGTATCAGCATTTTATTGATTGGTTTTATTATTTTATTTATTTTTTGTAATAGTGCTGTTCTAGTTTGTGTTTGAAGCCCTGTGAACACGAATGAGATATCTGAGCATTGGCAGAGGAAAATAACTTACTGGTTTACAACCTTGGCAGCAGAATGACTTTTAAAGTATGTGTGTGTGCGTGTGTGTGGGTGGGAGTGGGGGGTGGGGGGATATGATTGGGGTGTAACGTTACTATATGGTGAAACCTGAGCTCATGAATAGTAATTACCTTGCACTGACATTGCTAGGTAATCTTCCTAGACCGTCCAGTCATGTAAGCTAATTAAGATTCAAGAGCTAAAGCTTCACCTTCTACTGTTCTGAAATTGGCATCCTGTGCAGACGTGCTTTAGTACAGCCCTGCACACCTTCTGTGCTGCTTTGGTTTCAAGATCCTCATATCAAACCAGTTCTATACTTCTGTATTTATTTATTGTTGTCATTACATTGTAATATTAATGAATGAATCATAAATATATTATGTAGGTGAGTGCTTGCCTGATGTATCAAAACTGATGAGTCAACAAGTAAACAATGTTTTAATTTGAGTAAATAATGTTTATACATTAAAATTTGTGAGTATTTGCATAGGCCAATATACGTGTGTGTCCTGTGCATAAATGTGTGAATAAAGCAATATAGTGCAAGTACAGTTAAATAAAGAGCATCAAATGGCTTTTTCTCTACATAAATACAGCAGAAAATTCAGTTATGTTTGTGTGCTTTTCTCAATTCATCAACCTACATGAACATCTTACTTGTAAAAGCAATAATTCAGTATTTTAAGTGATGTAAATTAACAAATTACAAATATTAAAATAGCTGGAATCGAGTGGTTTAACTTAGCAAGTACGTATTATGCTGATATGTTTAAATTTAAATTGTTTTATTTGAGTAAAGTGTTCATAGCGCTTCACTTTTTCCAAATATTTTTATTATTATTTTTTTTTGTTACAGCCTTATTCCAAAATGGATTAAATGCTTTTTTTTCTCAAATTCTACACACAATACCCTAAAGAGATTTTTTTTAAATTGTTGCAAATTTATTAAAAATAAAAAAGCTAAAAAATCACATGTACATAAGTATCCACAGCCTTTGCTGTTAAGCTCTAAATTGAGCTAAGGTACATTCTGTTTTCACTGATCATTCTTGAGATGCTTCAGCAGCTTAATTAGAGTTAACCTGTGGTAAATTCAGTTGATTTAGCATGATTGAAAAAGGCATACACAAGTCTATATAAGGTACGAGGGTTGACAGTGCATGTCAAAGCATAAACAAAGCATGAAGACAAAGGAATTGTCTAAAGACCTCAGAGACAGGATTGTCTCAAGGCACAAAGCAGACTGGGGAAGGTTACATTAATTAATTACATTATTTCTGCTGCCAGGCGTTACATTTAGAGAAAACCAGGCACCGCTCATCACCAGGCTAATACCATCCCTACAGTGAAACATGGTGGTGGCAGCATCATGCTGTGGGAATGTTTTTCAGCAGCAGGAACTGGAAGACTAGTCAGGATGGAGGGAAAGATGAATGCAGCAATGTACGGAGACATCCTGAATGAAAACCTTCTTTAGAGTGCTCTTGACCTCAGACTGGGACGATGGAGACAAACACACCTGAATCAACTAAACAGGACATTAGAAGAGACTCCAAAACCTGAAATGAATGGGTCAAATAAGGGAGGACTTCCAAAATATGCACAGTTGGTGTGCCTCCAGCAACAGGCTTGGGAAACACTGCAATAAGAAATCATTAAACGCAATGAAGGATGCCTCCTGCATGATGACTAAAATTGCCAAATGACCTAATGAATAATGCTGCAGTCACACTAAAGTTTGTGCATGCGAAATTCGGCTGTACGGTGCTGCAAAAAGGGGTGGGATTAAACAATATGATTAGACATAAAAAAATCCAAAGAGGTCATGTTTTAGATTGGTCTCATGCAATCATGTGATGCAACCCATCTTTGGGAAACATCCACACACACACTCATACACTATGGACAATTTAGCCTACCCAATTCACCTGTACCGCATGTCTTTGGACTGTGGGGGAAACCGGAGCACCCGGAGGAAACCCAGGCGAACGCAGGGAGAACATGCAAACTCCACACAGCCAAGGCTCGAACCAGCGACCCAGCGACCTTCTTGCTGTGAGGCGACAGCACTACCTACTGCACCACTGCTTCGCCCTAAGAAAACAAACCAATAAACTAAAGGAACAAACCAAAACTGTAGAAAACAAAAAGCAAGGATGAAAAAATAAGTAACCAATTGAAATAAAAGCAGTAAGGAAATAAAAACAATAAAGAAACTAAACACTTAAGCTTCAATATTAAATAAAACATGATAAAGAATATGAATACGGTGGAAACTACAGCTTACAGACAAGATAACAAACAAACATAAGACAAAGCACACAGATATAACAAACTCACAAACAGTACACTGCAAGAAGTAGGAGCACAGTCAAGAGACAGGGAACATGCAACAATGAACAGACAAAGACATAGGGAAGAGATCACAACATAAAGAGAGGAAAGAACATAAGGTCGAGATGTAAACACTGAGTCTAGATGAGGGCTAAACAAGGGGCGTGGCAGTTGGAAATAAGGCGGGAAGAACAGAGGAGCACATACCTGACCCAAAAACAGGTTGAGCCATGTGCTCAGACACAAGATAAACATAGACCAGGGGTGTCCACAGGGCCGGTGTCAAGGACAGTTTAGCTCCAACCCTAATCAAACACACCTAAACCAGCTAATCAAGCTCTGACTAGGTAAACTAGAAACTCTCTGGCAGGTGTGTTGAAGCAAGTTGGAGATAAGCTCTCCAGGACACCGGCCCTTCAGAACTGAGATTGGACACCCCTGACATAGACACATTGAACAAGGACAACACAGACACAACATGTAACATAGACCCATGTCATGTAGGCTAATGTAAGTTGTCAGTGGAGTGAGTTTTCACCGTTTCCACTTTACTCCATGAAAGTAAAGGATTAAATTAAGAGTTAAAGTAAAGACAAAGCAAAGAGGCCGAAGGGAGGAAACTCTTTCTTTATACTCACGCAGATGGTCTTTTTAACTATTTTTCTCGCTAGTGAAGCGTTCGGTTTTCCAGCCATGTAAGTAGCAAATGTACCATGACTTCAAGAAGCTTAAAAACCTTATGCTTTAGATTACCTGGAAGTCACTTGTCTGCTTATTCCACAACACCTTCTCATAAGATCTCCACTTCCACCATGCTCTCTTCACTTTTTTTAAACTGTCCCACCCCTCAATGTCACAGCATCAGATAAAGGAGATTGTTTTTTTTTCACCAAGCCCCTCTTTGCAATTCTTGTCTCCTCTTTCTCTCCCCTCTCACACATTCTCTTCCACCATAAATATCAAACCGCCAGTGCAGTGACACCGGTGGTGGGAATCAATTTACTCCTTGATGCTGCATAAACTGTGGCACGCCAGAGGGGGTTTGTTGATTCCCGCATGGCATCGTGCAGAAACACACCTGAGAGTTTTTCGGCCTTTCTGTCAGCCGCTTGCAAACCTGTCTGAATAATTCATCGTCTTGCTTGCGTTTCTTCTGCCTGTATCCGCCACTCCTTCGATTCCGCTTTGATTCGTGTAGAGAAAGAGACAGGAAGGTTCAGCATCACACAAGCAGCTAATCTCATTCTCCTCCATTCCCCCTTCTCCTGCATCTTTACTTAGTTTACATTCTCTCGCCACTAAAATCAAGTTTTACTTCCAACCTTCTCTGAATGTGCTCTTGTGGGAAAAATACAACTTTTGGATTTTAGGAATTGGTTTTGAGAGCACCACTGTTGTCAGAAGTTGGCAGTGGTGGAAGTACTGAAAGATCATACTCAAGCAAGAGTATCAAAATGAAATGCAGGTAAAGTATCTGTTCAAATTGCTGCTCAAAACGATAATTAAACAGTAGCCTCTTTTTTTAAGTACCCAACATTAGCATTACAATGTGAAAATGATTCCACCTTATACTTTTAAAATGAAAAATGTAGCTTATATCCAGGGTGTCTGCTGGTATCTTAAAAAGTATTAAAAGTTGATGAACCAATGTAGTCAAATTGAAGGGCCTTAAAAAGTATTAAAAAGTCCTAAATGCTATTTTGCTATTATTACATTTTACATCAATTTTGATTATGCAATGTGTAATACTAAAGATTGCCTGAATTAGATCTGCGAATATCAGGATGCTGTGTAGTTTATGAAATCAATGAAATCCTACTAGATTTGTCATGATGCTGCTTTCAAGAGTTCACACTTAGCTGATAATCAATAAAGCGTATTTGGCATGCTGTCCCGGGAGAGAGCCCTGAGCTCGTAATATCCTCGAGCCCGGGGCTCCCTCCTGTTAGAAGGGCGAGAGGGGAATTCGAGGTCAGGTAGGTCTCGAGAACTCCCCTGCTTGTCACCGTGAGAAGTGTAAACTCAGGTTGTATTGGTTGATAATTTGTTTTAGTCGATTGGCTATGGTTTATGTTTTTGGATGGTGGGAGGAAACTGGGGAAAACCCACGCGAACACGGGGAGAACATGTAAACTCCACACAGAAACACCAACCGGCCCGATGGGTTGGACCGGCAGTGTTCTTGCTGTGAGGCAACAGTGCTAGCCACTGGGCCACCGTGTCGCCCGATCAGAAAAAGTGGGAGGATGTAGGGGTGGAAAGGGGGGGAAGCTTCAAGACGAAGATAACTGGAGTGAAAAACTCAAGTTATTTATAATGCTTCTGTAATCATCTAATAGGGCTGATTACGGAGCTAACAAGGAGCCAGCCGTGTTGATTATAAGCACGTGATCCTCTCAAAATTAGTTTATGAATAAACCACACTTGTTTTCTGCGGTAACCAAGACAGGGTGTGCCCAAACTCGATCCTGGAGCGCCAGTGTCCTGCATATTTTAGTTCCATCCCCAATCAAACACACCTAAGCCAGCTAATCAAGCTCTTACTAGGTATACTAGAAACTTTAGACATAGGTTCACACTTAACAAAAAATTAATAAATATAAAAAAACATATACACATATTTAAAAAAAAAACAATGGCAGTGGGAATAAATGTCTTCTTGCACTTAGTCTTTTTTGCTAAAGAGACTTTATACGTCTACCAGACGGAGGTAACCTAAAAGAACCATGTAAAGGATGGGAAGACAATATAGTGAGAGAAGAGTCTTTCACAAAGTACCGTTAGGTAATTCACAGAAATACAAACATGAATGAAGGTTATGAAAATTAAAGTTTGTTGTACAGTTGGCTGTTTACTTTCGTTATTTGGTACATTCATATCAGAAGTCAACCGGAAGAAGGTTTGCCCAAACTGTATTCCAGACCACCTATTTGAGGAATAACGCCTTTCCCCTTTCCATTGCAGTTTTGCTCCTTTTTTTGTGCAGTTTGACATGCTTTTTGGTTTTTTATAGTGCATTGTGTTTAGCTCCATGTCGCCTGTACAGTACGGAATGTGCTCAGCTTGACAAATTAACGTAAATCTTCAATCGCTAGCAGTGTGAGTTTCAACAAGGATGCAAGAAGGGCTGTAACTGTCCAGAGCAAGACCATCGTAAAGGGGGTCGGACAGCGTAAAGGGGAATGTGCCGTGCCATGCAGCACCATGCATTTTAGAACATAGGACAAAAGCTAAAAAGCTGTATAAACCTTTTGCTGACAGCAGTGAATGTTTGCGCCTGACAACAGGTTTTGATCTTTGGTTTCATTTTATAATACTGGACCTATTTTTCCACGAAAGTTTGAACTTTGAGAGTGTTTGAACAATGGAGAAAGGTGTGACAATGTATATGCCTATCTAAGAAAAGTGTAAAAAAGTGTGCAGTGAGGGGTTTTACGACCTTAAAACATCTATAATATTTGTAAAAGATAAAGTGGACTACTTTGCTGATTTTACCTATTACAGGCTATTTTTACAATGTTACTCCCACAAATACCGAGGGACAACTGTATACAATTAAATTAATATATGCACACAATAAGCCCAAAGAAAGCAGTTTTATTTGTTCACATGCAAAGCAAAACTTGTGTAACCTAATGGCAAAGATTTAGCTGTGACTTTATTATAACGCCAATTTCACACTGCGTGATATTCAAAGTTGTCCAGTCACCATTGTTTTCACATTGAACGACTCTCTGGGGAAGTATTCGGTGCTGCTGTGTTCACACTACATGATGGATCAGTGGCAGGAGGATACACACTTTATGACTACTTCGTCTTGCTCACAAATGCACGCAAGAAGTTATAAGGTAATAACCAAAGACAGGAAATGGTATGCTGTATTTTGCCCATCAAATGGTCTGTGTGCTGATTTACAGTGAAAGGGCAAAAAAAAAAAGCTTATGGAGGAGGAAATGGCTAGGGATATGCAGGCAGCAATGATTATGCATTTTATAAAGAGAGAGAGAGAGAGAGTTGGTGGTCAATAAATAATTTTGCAATGCACTGCTGCTCTGGCTGGTCAAGCAAATGTTTCCTCTTTGTGTCTGTTTAATGTTAATGTAAAGCGTATTTATTCTGAGATTGTGGCATATAAGGGTGACACGGTGGCTCAATGGTTAGCACTGTCGCCTCACAGCAAAAGGGTCGCTGGTTCGAGTCCCAGCTGGGCCAGTTGGTGCTTTTGTGTGGAATTTGCATGTTCTCCCCATGTTGGTGTAGGTCTCCTCTGGGTGCTCCAGTTTTCCCCACAGTCCAAAGACATGCAGTGTAGGTGAATTGGATGATCTAAATTGGCCATAGTGTATGAGTGTGTGTGTGTGTTTGTGTGTGTGTGTGTAACAGCGAGAGTGTATTGGTGTTTCCCTGTACTGGGTTGCAGCTGAAAGGGCATCGGCTGTGTAAAACAAATGCTGGAGTGGTTGGCGGATCATTCCGCTGTGGCGACCTCTGATAAATCAGAGACTGAGCCGAAGGAAAATGGATAATTGAATGTGGCATATACAGTAACTCCTGTGATGACCCCTTGTGGCCATTTTTTTGTTGGGGTGAGGGCAGCTGTTTGTGCGTGTCTGTGTGTTACAGGTTCAGCTGATTGCGTCAGGATTAAAAACACCAGTGTATTGTTGATTTGCCCCGCTATAAGTACCATGTCTAACTCTACCAACTCTACACGTCTAATGGATGTGGAGGGGTGGCTGCAGCCGGAGTCTGATCGTTGTCCATTTTTTTGCCTTGAGTCAGTCTTAAATCTGAATAGAGCTAACAACATGTTTGTTGATTTAAATTAAATAAATATATTTTTCTACCGCAAACGCACTTGTCTTCTCCTTATTAGTGGTGACCGGTTTAAGGTCAAAACAAGCGGGGGCTCGTCCGGGATGTTTCTTCTCCAAACAGTTTCTGTTTTATCAGATGAAATACTCTGTAATCGAAAAGGAAGCCTTGGCGTTGGTTTGGGCGCTTCAGCATTTTGATGTCTATGTTGGGGTAGGGTGGATCGCCTGTGGTGATATATTGTGCCCACAACCCTTTGATGTTTTTGACAACTTTACAAAATCCTAAACAACGTTTAATGTGCTGGTATTTATTTTTACAGCCATACAACTTGGAGATTTGCCATAGTAACAGGAAGAAAAAATTAAATAAATTGCCAGATGCCCTGTTTCGTGCACCGGTCTCTTGAAGTGATGGAGGCATGTTGATTGCTGTCCTGTTTGTTATTGTTTGGTATTGTATTGTTTTCAGGTTCAGCTCATTGTGCCGGGATTAAAAACACTGGTGTATGGTTGATTTGCCCTGCTATAAGTAGCGTGTCTGTATCGGACGTGGGGGGGCTACAGTCTGAGTCTGATTGTTGCCTATATTTTGCCTTGAGTTGGTCTCGGATCTGAATAGAGCTAACAACATGTTTATTGATACAAATTTAAATAAATAAATTTTTCTACCACAAAAGCACTTATCTTTTCCTTCTTTGTGGTAACCACAACTTTCTATTGTCCTATATTGTGTTCTCTCATTAGCTGTAGGTCATCGCCGATGTGTTTTTCAGTCAGAACTCATTTTGCACAGGATGATTTGAGTCACCTATAGGTCCAGATATTTAGCATGCCAAATATTTCACTAGCATCAGTGACATGCTGACAATTTCCTCATATCCTGTCTTTGATAATTCACACTACTTCACTGTGACTTGCATGAACGAGTATTGATATGCCTCCGATTTTAGGCATTTGTCTGCAATTTCACTAAATCTGTTGGTGCAGTGATGACAGACTGAACTTGGCAGAAGGTTATGCATTTTGAACCCTGACTAACAAGCTATTAGTGTCAAGCAGCACTGATAGAACACATGCAATGCGTGCCTGTGTTTGAAAATGTAATATTCTGTAGTGTAGATGAGAATCAGCACCTCCAAGTCCTTGGCCATGGTGCTCCACTTGAAAAAGGTGGTTTGCCATCTGCAGGTTGGAGGAAAGTCCTTACCCCAGGTGTAGTAGTTCAAGTATCTTGGGTTTTTGTCCTCAAATGAGGAAAGGATGGAACGAGAGATTGACTGGTGGATTGGTGCAGTGGCAGCAGTAATGTGGTCAGTGTACCAGTTTGTTGTGGTTAAGAAGGAGCTGAGCTGAAAGACAAAGCTCTCAATTTAACGGTCAATCTACGTTAATACTCTCACCCATGGTCATGAGCTTTGGGTCATTGACCGTAAGAACAAGATCTCGGATACAAGCAGCCGAAATGAGTATCCTTCGCAGGATGGCAGGGTGCACCTTTATAGATAAGGTGAGGAGCTCTGTCATCTGGGAGGAGCTTGGAGTAGAGCCGCTGCTCCTCCACATAGAGAGTAGTCAGCTGAGGTGGCTCGGGCATCTGTTTCAGATGCCTAATGGACGCCTACCTAAGGAGGTGTTCCAGGCATGCACCACCAGGGGGAGGCCTCAGGGAATACCAAGACATGCTGGAGGGACTATGTCTCTCGTCTGGCCTGGGAATGCCTCGGGATCCCCCGGAGGAGCTGGGGAAAGTTTCTGGGGAGAGGGAAGTCTGGAGTTCTCTCCTAAGACTGCTGCCCCTGTGACCCGGCCCCAGATAAGCAGATGTAAATGACATGATGACACATTCTGTGGTGCATTTAGTTATTGTTTAAGGCCATTTGGTAATTTCATCCATCATATATTAGGCATCCTTCATCTTCTCATCAGTGACATGCAGTCTAAACACTCTCTCTGCCATTGTATGTAATATTAATATCACATAGAGACTGTGTCTTCTTGGACACTTTTAACACTGTACATGTTACTGCATTTATTAAGTGTCTCTGTCTTGAGGTTGTCTGATTGATGGTATTTTTCTATGCGCAATTTGATTGGACAGGAATCACAAGACAGATTACTTTAATTAGCCAATTGCTGTAGACAAAAAAACATAAGCATACAAAGTAGTGACTAAAGTTCAAAGGACAATTGTACAGTAAAAGCACCAATACAGAATTAAAAATGTACTGAATAAAAAGTAAAAAAAGACACACCATTTAAAAATTATTAAGTAAAGAATTATACCCAAAATAACTCTAATCAATTACAGCAATTTAATGTAATTTGTTATTTAAACCACTAATAGTCGGTAGTGGTTCTTGGAACTCAGTAGATCAATGATGCAGTAAATAACTTGACAAATGATATGGTCACCCTGACAAATTTTTTGTTTAAAGATCCATTGTCAATAATGATGTGTGGTATGAAATACAGCTCAAACAAGTCTCAAAAACAACCATGCAGCCCTTGTCAGAAAGCAGCAAATTAGCATAACCAACCTGAAAACAAGCAACAACATTTTCACCGTTAAGCAATTACACTGATTTCAACTGGAATGACTGGATTTTTACTCATATTTAGAATAGCAAATGCAAATGCACATTTACACTATTCCTTGAGGAGAAATCATTAAGATTCTAGCAACAACCAAGACATGATAATACTATGAGAAGTTACAAAAGCTATTACACATTACATCAAATGAGCATGCGGGTTCTGTCGCATAGTCTTAGAACTGTCAAATAAGTATATTTAGTTAGGTTTAAAAACCAAACTGCTTTAAAAACATGTGAATATTACCCTTGCTATTAATAAGGCATGCCACAATAGCAAATCAGATTTTTTGACTGTTGTAAGCCATGAAATAACTTGAGAGATTTGTTCTCTATCAACCGTCCACAATGTAGGAGAGTGTGGTGGCAAAAGAGAGAGCTCAAAAGTACTGCAAGTTAAGAAGACACATGCACTTGGTAAAACACAAATTGAGAAAACAACAATTTGACAACACACACATGCACAACAATTCTTACAACACATGCGAATACAGAAATGCACGGCAAATAGTATAGATTAAAATGGAAATATGTGAAATTTGGGACCACCAAAACAAGCCCATGTGCTTCCTGTTTAGAGTCAGCTGTGCTATTGTATATATATATATATATATATATATATATATATATATATATATATATATATATATATATATATATATATATATATATATATATATATATATATAATCCGCAGTGGATTACGATACACAACTGGACCAAATCTGGCTTCCAATATCTGGGCCAAGTCTCAGCCAAGTTAAGCAACTGAGTAACCTTGAGCAATGAGCTTGAAATTGATAAACCCATGAAACATTGTGCTTGTAGCATGGTATGGACGTGCTTTTTCTGGAAGCAACCTGATTGGTAGATTTTTTTTTTCTTTATTTGAAAATAATACAAATGTATCTTACATGTGGGTCAAGATAGGTCAAACTTACATGGCCCACATATCAACTATTAACATCTGGCCCCAATAATACAACATTTTACATCTGGCCCAAGTGTTGTGTGCCACCTGGAAGACAATGCCCCATCTGCAAAACAAGGGCCATGTATGGCCCACATGCTGTATGCCAGTGCCGGTTGAATGCCTGCTGTGCCAAATTTATGACAAATCTGGGCCAGAATTCTTTGCTACCCAGGAAACTAGTTTCACATGTTAAGGTCCCCTGACCTTTTTCTGCAGTGGTTTGCACTATGTGCAGTGGGTTTCTGTATTTATTTTCTGTATGTGTAGACATACACTTTACTAAAGGCGAACAGTGCCATATACTGGCCTAGCATATGTAATACAGTGGTTTCATTGTTTTTACGGATGTGTAAATACAGATCATTTTAAAGGGTCACAAAACACCAAAACACATTTTTTAAGATGCTGACAGGCATACGATGCTAAAAACCCTTTTATAACATATATTTTACTAACAAGTGAAAATTGGTTGTTTTTATGTTATTTCAAACAAATTCTTCTGGTTTGAAAATAAATTTTGAAGCTGCGTCATGGCCATGTGATCATTGTGTAAACTTTAGTTTGGAGATGAGATGTCTGTACCAGCGGGTACAACATGAGGTCTTTGAGTTTTCAGCATTAATTCATGAGAAAGACTTGGTTCGAACAAATCAGCGCGCTCTATTGTAAATGAGGTGCAACTTCGTTAATGTGCATAATATACCTTAGAAGACCTTTTAAACCTGGTAGAGTGTTCCGAGAGACACCACGTTGTGTTGCCAAGCGTAATTAAAACAAGTGGAAGAAGAATTGTTCGGAGACACGGGTCGTCAGTGTTGTGTTTATAAATGTGCCTTAACAAAGGTTTTGTTTCCATTTCCCTGTTCCGGGAGCACTGCTCGCGTGTGAACCAACATTTGTGGATTGCAGTGGTCTGCTAACACGCAACAAATGTATGTGTGTTAGGAACATTTTTTTACCAGAGAGTTTTTTTTTCACATCTTTTTTTCACATCATTCTTTTAAATTAAGACTAGTTTCCAGTTCCTGTTAATTGTTCTGTCTTTACAGATTTAATAAGTGTGCAATCAACATTCAATGCTTGTTTATTCATTTGGTAGAGTTAGTTAGTATCGTCAGCAGTACTCTTTCAGTATTTAAAGACATACCTTAGTCAAAAAGATTTAGTTACTAAGTTTAGAGTATGTTAATATCACTACAATATTATGGACTGAAAGATCTGCTTAAAATGCTGCTCTCCAAATGTAAACATACAATCAAACTAGTACCGTCATGTAGGATTTGCACCATTTGCTGCATTTGGTGACAAGATAGTTTATACGCTAGGGCTTGCATAGACTAGTCGAGCGATCGACTACTTCAACCACTAGTCGGTGCTCTCAGAAACAATCGACTACTCAAGCATGCATTTACCATAAATGACATAAAAAAGACAAATGTATCCAACAAAAACAGCCAACACAGATTAAAGCAGCCAACTACAATTGTGGATTAAATTCAAGATTATTTTCATTAACACCACAGGGAATCCTCTCGAATGGTGGTTATGCAATGAACATCGATTTTCTCTACTATCCAAGCTAGCGAAATCATTTCTTGCTATCTCTGCAATCCGCATACAAGGTGAAAGAAATTTTCGGCAACACTGTAACAAGGCAAAGAGCAAGCCTGCATCCCTCTCAGGTGGATGCACTTGTATTTCCAAATGCAAACCATCCACAAGCTTGACCGAAGACTGTCTGTGGCTAGAGGATGATAGCGGGGATAACTTGTGATCTGTATAAGTCGGTTGAAGTTGGATTCTATTCCTCATTTCTGTTGAAAACAGGGTAAAATATTAGGGTATAAAATTGAAAGACGCGCCTTTTATTTATAATTGCGTTGCTGTTTTTTTCTATGACTTTTAAATATGAAATATATTTTCTCTCATTTTTTTCTCTACATTATGTCTGCTTGTTAAAATATCATGCTATCATTTGTTTGTTTACCGTGTCTATGCGTTTTGTATTTATTATTTTAATATATATTTTTCATTTGTTTAAATAATTTATTTATTAATAGTTTATTTATTATTTATTTTGTGTTTGGCTGTATTTGCTATTGTCTTTTGTTGAACTATTTCTTTTCTGAACCAAAATAATTTTCATTCTTGTTATCACTGCTGGAAACTTAAATATTGGAGTTTTTTTTTTTTTTTTCTCAGACTATCAGACTACTTGTTGCGTAACAGACTATTACTTGCGCGCACATGGTTGTTTGCGTAATCTTCAGGCTTGTTGAAGTAAGCTAATATATACATTCATTTAGTTATTTTAATAACTGTTGAATTGTCGCAGAATATTAATGATTGAATGAGATTTAGCCTAGTTTTGAATAATTTTATTATTGTTTGATTTAGTTTTATGAATACTGTGTCATGAGTTTTCAAGACGCATTTTAGTTTTCAGGTGTGGCTACTTTTAATTTCTATAGCCTTCATTAAATGTATAATTAAATGTAATAATTAGCCTACAGCTTTTTTTAGTTAGTATTATTAATATTTTGTTTCAAGAGTTCACACTTAGATGATGATTTACAAAAGCTTGTTTGGCATGCTGTCCCGGGAGAGAGCCCCGAGCTCAAGGGCTCCTCGAGCCCGGGGCTTCCTCCCGTTGGCAGAGCAAGAGGGGAGCCTGAGCTCGATGGATCTCAGAACTCCCCTGCTGCGGTAGCTAAGGGAACACAAGGGATTAGACAAGCTTGATTGTTATGCATGTTGAATGTCTTTGGATGGTGGGAGGAAACCGGAGAACCCGGGGAAAACCCACGCGGACACGGGGAGGACATACAAACTCCTCACAGAAACACCCACCGGTCCTGTGGAACCAGGGCCGGCAGTGTTCTTGCTGTGGGGCTCACAGTGCTAACCACTGGGCCACCATGCCACCCAATCACAGGTAAAGGAGGAGAATAGGGGAGGAGGGGGGTTTCTTCCAAGCGAAGATAAAGTGAACTGAAAACTGTGGCTATTTATAGTAGCTTAGGGCTCATATGATTGGAAGATAGTGATTAGCAAATGCGAGACTGGCCCTGATAAATCATAAGCACGTGATCCTCTCGAAATTAGTTTATGAATAAACTTCACTCATGTGTTTTCAATTTCAACTTACTCGGGTAACTCGAGTATATTTTTGAAAAGAAACTGATAAGCAGAAACCAGTAGTCATGCAAGCCCTACTATACGCACACAGCAGTTTGACACTATTCTCTGCACCTACTGAGTCTCTGCATCAAGCAGTTCATACTCGCATTCAATATCTTGTTTGTCATGGGGGGCAAGCATGAAATGTTCCTGAATGAAAGTGCCAAACTGCAGTTAAAGTTGACAAATCAAAAACAAAACACCCATGAAAATGTGGAAAACGGGATCATAAAATTAACATTCAAAAAGCAGCTCATGTAAACACCTTAATCATATTATTGTCTTATTCAGATTAAGGCACATAATTTGATTACTGATGTCCGTAGTCACTGTCTATCTCTCATGCATCTGTATTTGTGTTGCTTCTGTAAAAATCAGCATGTGCATGTAATGAAACTCCTCATTTCATGCAGAACCTTCCCTCTTTCGCCACCTAAACAAAGCTGGACTCACCCACTTTCCTGACTGTTTTCAAACTAGAGGTGTGAAAACACTCTGCTGAGACAGGGGAGGTTTCATGGAACTTTAAAAATGTCATGAAATTGTGAAATGTTATTAAAATTTAAAGGGAAAACCTATTGGCGTCATTTTGGCTACGTTAGGCTGTGATTCTAAATGCTGACTGTGAGAACAGTCTCTGATGCCTATCTACTTGCTAATGCTAATGTGTCTTCTCAATCAAAAAGCAGACCTGCAAATTTCAGCAGCATGCCTTAAAGAGTTTTGACAGATTTTCCCAGAAGCCATACAAAATAAGTCTCACCCCACGTATTTGCTCAAGTCAATGGCAGTTGTGCAAAGAAAATGGGCAACAGACCAAAGGAGGGTACAATTGTGACAGGCACTCTGTTCCTTTGATGTGAATGTTATTAAATAAGGTGATAAGAGCATGTAAGGGATGGAAGTGGCAAAAGTTTCCTCACCAAAGGCTTCAGACTTCAAAGCACACAGTGCATGTTTACCGTAAGGGTAATGTTAAAACAGCAAACTGAGCCATTGGGACTCTGTATCATAACATATTTGCATACATTTAATGATTAGCGGAATGTGGAAAGGGCCGTTTGCATGTGAAACCTTTTGGAGTTGATGAGGGGCTTTGATAATAATTTCCCCAAATATCTTCTGAGCTTTGATGCTGACACTAAAGGCTGATTCATACTTCTGAGTCGAGTGATTGCTGTGACCCACGGCGCATGCCTTGCGTATAGTCGTGCATTTATATTTCTTCACACTGTTTGTATTGCTCTGCTATAACACTTCCAAAACGCTAGATGGCAGGAGGTTTTTAGGTTTCTCTGTATCTGAATTTCTTTGTGGATGCTACCTTAATGTACAAGTAGCTAAAACTCGATCATTTAGAGGTAGGAACCGGTGGACATGGAACATATTTAATCATAAGGTAAACACAAAACAAAAGTTTAAACTGTCATAATTAATATGTATGCAAAAGTCCTAGAATATTACTCCTGTTGTGTCTTTACATTGTATTTCAGTTCCGTTTAGAATTGATTTATATTATTTATTTATAATAATAATTGTATAATAACAATAATAATAATAATAATAATAATAATAATAATAATAATAATAATAAACAAATTGTTATATTTATTGAAAATAAACATATTTAAATATATTTATAATAATTATTTAAAATTTATATATTTAAAATATATATATATTAAAATATTTTATATATATATATATATATAAAGTCAACCACATAATGTCTTTATTTCTTGGGGGATGGGGAAGGGGTATGTTTGGAGTGGTTTCGCCCAGGGTGCCATTTAAACTAGAACAGCCACTGTCTATGAGTCAAATCCACATTTACATCTTGAAACACTCAAACACTTTAAACTGCCCTCTCGCTTTGCAAACGGGAGGGAGCCCTGGGCTCGAGGATCTTATGAGCTTAGGGCTCTCTCCAGGGACAGCATGCCAAACAAGCTTTATAATCAATCATCAGTTAATTGTGAACTCTTGATTTTGTATTTAATTGTTGATATTAAACTGTTGAATTTATCTCTCCCTCTCTTTCCTTTGCCCTCTTTCTACTCTCCTTTTTCTGCAGGACGGCATGGGTCACCTGCGCATCACTGAAAGAGGCCTGAAACTTGAGGGCGATTCGGAATTCCTTCAGCCGCTGTATGCCAAAGAAATCCAGTCCAGACCAGTAAGTGCACGACAGCACAGTGTTGAGGCGATAGCAGGGAGGACATACATTCTCGCCCTCTCACAATGTCCAGGCGTAATAATATCAGTGAGGGTGCAGTGGATGGATGGCTTGATAATGTGGAGGGTGCCGGCGTTATCTCATCTGTCTAGCACAAGTGAGAGCATAGAGAGTGGAAGACTGAGTGATAGAGAGAAACAGACAGAGGGGATGAGGTGAATAGTAATGGCCTGATGGGACTGCTGAAGAGAGGAAGCTCCCGTCCACTGCAGTGTCAATGAATGACCTGCTATAAGAATTAGACGATCAACAGATGTTAAGATGGTAACCCTACATGATACATGAGGGGCATTTGAATTTTAGAATGGGGGTATACACAAATGATAATACATATTAAAGTCAAATTGCGATAGCCCCCTGAATTATTGTATATTTTCCCCCATTTTCTGCTAAAAGGAAAGAATATTTTCTTCAACACATTTACAAACATAATAGCTATTATAATTAATTTCTAATAACTGATTTATTTTATCTTTGCCATGATGACATTACATAATACAATCCCATGCCAGAAAAAATGGGACAGTATGAAAACGCAAACAAAAAAAGAAGGTAGTATTTTGACTTGTATTTCATTGTAGACGGTACAACAAAATTAGTCAGGCCCAATCCCAATTCTACCCCTTAGCCCTTCCCCTTACCGTTTTGTGCATGCCCATGAAGGGGTAGTGGTGTGCCAATTCTCTTAAGCTTGAAGGCGTAGGGCCAAGGGCAAGGGGTATACACCCCTTCAAACAAAGATTTTTTAGGACCACACTCGAAACCAAGGGGTAGGAAAAATATAGAATACATAGCCACAGCTGCACCCAGAAGTAAGGAGATCCACTAATTAGTATTTTTTGTCATTATTACGATTTTTTACAACATCACACGTGTTTTAATATATTCATAGCCGCGTTAGTGTTTTACCATCATGCTTAAAAAAACCCTGCTAAAATTAAAACCACAGAATTTCGCAATCTATTCACGATCTATAATCCTTAATAATAATTTCTGTACAGCAGTCCCACAACATTCTGACACTCGATGAAACTGGAATACCCTGTCAAAAAAGTCTAGTGGCTGGGAATGGGGTTTTACAGTGTTTGCTATAATGGTAATGTTGTTTTGGTGTGTTTACATTGATGAATATGGCCACTGTGTAAATACACAGTACAGTTATGATCTTATTGCCAAATAAGATTGTTGTGATGACATGATATACTGTAAGCCTTCAGTGATTTCCTGAAGATAAATACCAAAAAATAACACAACCGGAATAACTATCGCAGTCACGATTGTCTAATCTCATATGAAACATCAGATCGCTAGGACATATGATGACGTGTGCAGGTGCTATCCCAATTCTTAGGGATACATTTTTAAGCCCTTCCCCTTAACCCTCGGTTGTAAGGGCTAAGGGGAGGGGGTAGGGGTACAAAAATAAAATTGGAATTGGGCCTTAATGTGTTCCTCGTAATGTTTATTTCTCAAAATAAAATTATATTCCAATTTTGCTTCTAGCAACACATTTCGAAAAAGTTAGAACAGTAAAGCTTTTACTACTTTGTAATGTTGCCATTCCTTTTCCAAGACACCAAGTGATAAAGTGTTTAAAGTTTAATGTTGTCCTATTCTTCCTGCAAACAAGTCTTAAAGTGGGCAACAGTACAGGATCTTCATTGTCACATTTTGCACTTCAAAATGCGCCACACACTCTCTATTGGAGATATGTTGGTACTACAGGCTGGCCACACAAGTACCTGTATCATCATCCTCCGCAGCCAGGACTTTGTAATGTGTGCAGAATGTGGTTTTGTATTGTCTTGTTGGAATATGCATTGGTGTCTCTGGAAAATAAGTACTTTTCAGTATTAATGATGCCATCACAGAAGTGTAAGTTAGCTTTGCTAAGGGCATGGACACAATCATCCATTTCTCCCCCTCAAAAAAAAAAAAATACTGATTCATCTGACCGCAATACAAATTTCCACTGCGTGAAGGTCCATCCCAGATGCCTCTGAGCCAAATGAAGTTGATGGCACTTCTAGACACTGTTAACATAGGGCTTCCTTTTGGCACAATACAGTTTTGTCTGGCATTTGTGGATGTAACTACTTATTGTGGGATTTTACAAAGGTTTGCCAAAGTCGTCCTGATCCCAGTGTTGGGCAGTAGCATCGCTACAAGTAATGACGCTAATAGCTTAACTACATTGCTCAGTAGCTTGACAGTAGTGTCGCTATTTTCTAAATCAAATAGCTATTTTATAGCGAAGCTATTATTTTAAGTAAGTAGCGCAGTAGCGTCCACACAAGCCACATTTACAGATCGCGGATCAATAAGTGACGGCACTGATTACGGAGCTGTGAGGCTGGTGTCTAGCTGATGAAAGTAAATCCATATGATTTACACATTACACATTCTGCCACATTTCCAAGAGGATAGCTTTTCATGTAGCTAAGCTACTTTTTAAGAAGAGTAGCTAAAAGCTTGGCTCACTAAATTTTTCAAGTAGCCTGCCCAACACTGCCTGAGCCCATGTGGTGATATTTTAATAGTTGAATGACAATTCTTGATGCAGTGCCACCTTAAGAATTGGAGATCATGGTCATTTACAGTAGCATGAAATTTCTCCAGATTCCTTGAATCTTAAAAAAGTAAATAAATACAAAAATTAAAAAGAACACATTAAGTAATGTTTGTTGCATTGTCTGCAATGAAATATAAGTCAAAGTAATTTAGAAATCACAACTTTTTTTTTTTTTTTTTCGTTTTTGTGTTTCCCATACAGTACTGTCCCAACTTTTTCTGATTTGGGATTTTATTTTACTCGACATTTCTCAAGTTCCTGATATTCAGCTTAAAGTGCATTTAAAAGGCTTTACTAGGTTAGGTAGGTTAATTAAAAACTTATTGCTAAAGAGAGCTAATAACATTTACTTTAAAATGTTTCTTTAAAAATGAAAAAAATAAATAAATAAAAAATTCTTCTCCAGAATAAAAAAATATATAGGGAATACTGAGAAAAGGCTGCACGGTGGTGCAGTGGGTAGCACATTCACCTCACAGCAAGAAAGTCACTGTGCATCGAGCCTCAGCTGGGTCAGTTGGCGTTTCTGTGTGGAGTTTGCATGTTCACCCCGTGTTTGCGTGAGTTTCCTCCAGGTGCTCCGGTTTCCCCCACAATTTCAAAGACGTGGTACAGGTGAATTGTTAAAGCTAAATTGTCTGTAGTCTATGTGTGTGAATGAGCATATATGGATGTTTCCCATTGATGGGTTGCAGCTGGAAGGGCATCCGCTTCGTAAAACATATGCTTGATAAGTTGGTGGTTCATTCCGCTGTGGCAACCCCAGATTAATAAAGAGACTAAGCTGAAAAGAAAATGAATGAATGAATGAATGAATGAATGAATGAATACTGTGAAATTTTCTTGAAAATTTTTGTCTTGAAAAATATCTAGTCAAATATTATTTACTGTCATCATGACAAAGATAAATGAAATCAGTTGTTAGAAATGAGTTATTAAAACTATTATGTTTAGAAATGTGCTGAAAAAATCTTCTTGGCTTTAAACAGAAATTGGGGAAAAAATAAACAGCGGGGCTAATAATTCTGACTTCAACTGTATGCTGTCTCCGACCCCTAGGTTTAATGAATACTCTAAATAATTATTGTTAACTTCTGTCAGCTATATCCCTTCTACCAACAACCCTGAGATTGATTGCTTGACTGAATAATTGATTGATTGATTCATTCATTAATTCATTCATAAAGTAATGTAAAAGGAATATTATTTGCCACAATTAATTGATTCCCTTAAGGAAGCCTCCTTAGCTTTGTTTGTTATTTTATTTTCTCTTTTTTATGTTATTTTATGTTCTGTCTTTTTTTTCTCGTCCCCCCCACCCACCCATCCCTTTTCCCCAAAACATTTTGGGTATATGTTTTATTCAGAAGGTCACAGAATTATGAATAATTGAACACCTGTTGCATTTCTGATGTTTCCCAGTGTAAACAGTGCTCCACGCAATATCAGCATGTGATGAATCTGCTTTACTTTTTCTATTACACTGAGGCTTTGAAGTCAAAATAAAATCAGAACTGACCTTGTTTACTTTGTCAATATGCATTTTTGGTCATTGACAAGACTTGTCTACTCTAATGTTTTGTTCAGCCATTGTAATGACATTACTTGTCGGCTGATCGATCCATCCATTCAAGAATTCATACAAATTAATCATGTTTTTGGCATTAAGTAAAAAATAGTTACATTCCTCATGAGATGCACATCAAGTCTGTCAAGTGTAAGTAAAGATATCATTGGTTTAAAAAGATAAAATTTAAACCTAACCTAAAATGTGTTGAGAGTTGTAAAAATATAGACTACCAAATAAAAGTCTTGTCGCCTATCCAAATTTTAGGAACAACAAATAATAACTTGACTTAATTGATGATTTAGTATCTGAATCGATATATATGAAAGGAAAAACTCTCTGGATTATGTTTATTTTGCCAAAATAAAATATGATCCTGCCTTGATTTTTAATTATTTAATTTGGAAAGTAAAAGTCTGACTTTGCTGAGACAAAAGTCTTGTCACTTAACAGAAATATTGTACAGTATAGAATATAAAAGCTGTAGAAAAAGATTGAATATTGTGTATGACTCATATGAGCTTGGAGTAATGCATCCATACATCTCTGCAATGACTCATATAAATTACTAATAAAGTCATCTGGAATGGCAAAGAAAATGTTCTTGCAGGACTTCCAGAGTTCATCAAGATTCCTTGAATTCATCTTCAATGCCTCCTTTTTCATCCTACTCTTGACATGCTCAATAATGTTTAAGTCTGGTGACTGGGCTGGCCAATCCTGCAGCACCTTGATCTCTTTTACTTTCAGGAACTCTTATCTGGAGGCTGAAGTATGAGAAGGAGTACTATCTTGCTGAAGATTTTGCCCTCTCTTGTGGTTTGTAATGTAATTGGCAGCACAAATGTCTTGATACCTCAGGCTGTTGATGTTGCCATCCACTCTGCAGATCTCTGACACTCCACCATACTGAATGTAACCCCAAACCATGATTTTTTCTTAACCAAATTTGACTGATTTTTGTGAAAATCTTGAGTCCATGCTGGTTGCATTAGGTCTTCAGCAGTATTTATGATGATTGGGATGCAGTTCAACATATGATTCATCTGAAAAATACCTTCTGCCACTTTTCCAAATGATCAATATGTCAAAATGTAATATCACATCAATTTCATACTGATCGACTTTTACTCACATTCAAAATAAAGTGCTATAGTTTAAAAATAACAGCTACCACTTACAAAAATAATAAATAAACTTATGTCATATACAGTTGATTTATTAGCCCCTTTCAATTATAAGCCCCTCGTTTATTTTAATATCTGTAATGGAGAGAAGATTTTTTAAGCACATTTCTAAACATAATAGTTTTAATAACTTATTTCTAATAACTGATTTATTTTATCTTTGCCATGATGACAGTAAATAATATTTTACCAGATATTTTTCAAGACACTTAAAGTGACATTTAAAGGCTTAACTAGGTTAATTAGGTTAACTAGGCAGGTAAGGGTAAATAGGCACATTATTGTAAAATGATGGTTTGTTCTGTAGACTATCAAAATAAAATATATTGCTTAAAGAGGCTAATAATTTTCACCTTAAAATGGTGTTTAAAAAATTTAAAACTGCTTTTATTCTTGCCGGAATTTAACAAATAAGACTTTTTACCGTAGAAAAAAATATTTTCAGACATACTGTGGAAATTTCCTTGCTCTTAAATATAATTTGGGGAAAAAAAAATCAAAGGAAGTGTAATAATTCTGATTTCAACTGTATGTTTGTTCATTCAAGATTTGCATGTCCTCACTGACAAAGAGTATAACGAAGGAAAAGTGCATTTCATGAAAAACACAGCTTCTGTCAAGTAAAGGTTTGAGTTCCTCATAATAAGCCTCTCACACAACTCAATAGACATGTTTTTTTAATATATTTCTGACCTACTTTTTTTTTCAGAAAACCAGATATTCTCGCTGTAATCAAGAGCATCTACAAAGCATGCATTTCACACTTGAGTGAAAACAAAGCAGCAAAACGTACAATGCATAATTTACATGATAAACCTATCTCCAGCTTTTAATATGGCACACAATAGTATCTTTAATTAAAAAGTCAACTGGAGCATGAAATATTGTTCTAAAGATTATGACAGATATCTGTATCCATGGCTTGCATAACAGGTCATTACTACCGAATACATTTATGCAGTATTATTGTGTTTGTTGTGTATTTTCAGTTGTATGGAAATCGGTTGCCATTAATGTTGCTTTTTGTGCATTCTTGGAGGAGACCATCTGCCCAACACTTAAGTCAACCCAGATGTGCATGCAGTGTTCATGTATACTAAGCTTTAAACCAAATCCTACATAAGAGGATATTTCACAAATTGTAATTTATTTTGTTAGGAATTTTTCTTTTGCACCCATTTTGTTATGTTAAAGGGTTAGTTCACACAAAAATGCAAATCTTGCCATCGTTTACTTAACTTTTACAAGTTACAAAACTGCTGAGTTTCTCTTTTCTCCCCTCTTAAATGCATACTAAGCTATTTTGCAAAAAAAAAAATAAATAAATAAAATAAAAAAAAAAAAAAAAAAAAATATATATATATATATATATATATATATATATATATATATATATATATATATATATATATATATATATATATATATTAGAAACCTATAACTATTGATCTCCATAGTCTTTATTTTTCCCACTATCGAAGTCAATGTTCACACGTTTTAAATTAGTTTCTAAATTTCTCTTTTAGTGTTTAAATGAAAAAAAGGAAACTCATAAAGGTATAGAACCACTTGAGAGTGAGTAAATAGTAAGTAAATGTTCATTTTTATTTGGTGAACAATGCATTAAATGTGTGATTAAGGCACACAAAATCACTTCTAGCAAGTATCTCTATCTCACTTTTCAGTTTAAACATCTAAATAGCTGTAAAACAAGATAGATTTACCTTATAAGCAAGAGTGCATGCAATATTAAAGCTTATTTTCAAGACACAGAGCATGTGCTTTGATTGTGTGTATTTTGTCTTGTGGCCTGTGGCACTGACATATTTGTTTCATTAGTTTTAAATGGAAAATCAACAATAAGACTAAATACACTTAAACCTTGGATGTATTTACCCACACATGCTCCGTTGTATGTTTTTACAGCTGTTTTGTGGGGACTTTATATTTAAATATAGAATCATTTGGATTTGTGCGTGCGTGTGTTTGTGTGTGTGTGTGTGTGTGTGTGTGTGTGTGCATGTGCATGTGCATGTGTGCTTAAAAAACTGTACTATACACTACTTCTGAAAATCTTACATAAATCTACAAACTTTTTATTGTATTTTAAATGATTAAACTTGTCTGACAAATGCTTAAAATTGGGTCATAAAATATTTTAAATTGTACTTAATTAGTTTGTTGTCAGTTTTTGATGGTTTTAAACTGATGTTATCACCGAATTAGACTGATATATATATATATATATATATATATATATATATATATATATAGATAGATAGATAGATAGATAGATAGATAGATAGATAGATAGATAGATAGATAGATAGATAGATAGATAGATAGATAGTGTGAAAAAGTGTTTGTCCCCTAACTGATTTCTTTTTTTAAATGTTTGTCACACTTTAATGTTTCAGATCATCAAACAACTTTAAATATTAGTCAAAGACAAAACAAATAATACTTTTTTTAATTTTATTATTAAAACAAGGTCCAAGATATTAAAACAATATCCAAAACCACATAACCCTGTGAGAAAAACATTACTTAACTCTGTTTTTTTACATATTAGTTCAAAATCTTAAGCCATATCTTTTTAAAATCAATGAATCCCTTAACACAGGACCTGCCTGACAAAGTGAAGTAGAACAAACGATCCTTAAAAGCTATACATCGTGCCGAGATATAAAGAAATTCAAAAACAAATGAGAAAGAAAATAACTGAGATCTACCACTCTGGCAAAGGTTGTAAAGCCATTTCTAAAGCTTGGCTGACCATAATTACCACAAGAGCACAGAAACAACTCAATCAAGAGGTCACAAAAATCCCACAACAACATTTAAAGTTCTGCAGGTCTCACTTGCCTAAGTTAAGATGACTGTTCATGACTCCACCATAAGGGAGAGAGTGGGCAAAATGTTTTGCATGGCAGAATTCCAAGATAAAAATGAACAAAATAGCAAAGGCTCTACTCAGTTTAACCAGAACCTTGATGATCCTTAAGACTTTTGGGAAAATACTTTTGGAAGATGTGTGTCTTATTATGTGTGGCATAAAAGTAATTTCAGAAAAAAGAACACCATACCAACGAGTACAATGTGGTGTTGGTAGTGTGATGTTCTAGGGAAGTTTTGTTGCTTCAGGACCTGGGAGGCTTGATGTTATGAATGGAATCATGAATCCAGCTTTGTTTAAAAATATCCTGGAGGAGAAAGTTCGGCTAGCTGGCCTTTTACTGAAACGAACCTGGGTTCTGTAGCAGGAGAGTGAGACAAAGCAAACAAGCAGTTCCACTTCTTAATGACTGAAAATAAAAAATAGAATTTGGAGTTGCCTAGTCACAGTCCTGACCTGAATACAACTGAGATGCTTCAAAACATAATGGCTCTTAAATTACAGAAATTCACCATAAAATAATAGACATTAAATTACCGAAATGTCCTTAAATTTAAATTTCTGGTAAATTTCTGTAATTCAACTTAAAATTACAATATATATATATATATATATATATATATATATATATATATATATATATATATATATATATATATATATATATATATATATATATATATATATATATATATATATATATATATTTTTTTTTTTTTACAGTTTACTTGAAAACCCTCCAATGTTAAATTACAACAATTCTGCAAAGATGAGTGGACCAAAATTCATCCACAGTGCTGTGACAGACTCGTTGCAAGTTTTTAAAAACTCTTTATTGGAGTTGTGCTAAGGGTGGCCCAACTATTTATTAGGCAAACACTTTTTCATATGTTGTTTTCCCCTAATAATAAAACACCAGCATAATGTGTTTACTGTTAACTATTTACATTTGTTTGATGATCTTAAACATTAAAGTTTGACAACCATGAAATATTTACATTCATTTTTGACAACATAATACAGTTACTGTTACTTCAGAAGAATTAGGAATTCAATTTGATAAGAGCAAAACAAATTTTCAATGACTGTAATGAAAACATTAGGAATTTTGGAAGAAAGGTTATCACACCTTTTATAGAATAAATATATATACACTGTAAAACCCAACAGTCAACTTTATCAAATGAAATGAATGTAGATAACTTAAATTTACTGAAAGTTAATTCTACTCATTTGACAACAGTTTTGAACTCAGTGTTAAAGGCAATGAGTGAATAAAATACCTCATTACTTCAGTAGGAGTAAGTTCACAGTACTCATAAAGATTCATTTTTTAACTCAAATGTTTTGTAGCAATCGGGTTCCTCAAACAGTTTGAGTTACCTTAACTTATTGGGTTTTACAGTACCCAGTTGGTTTGAGTTCTCTTCATTTATTGTGTTTTTACTGTGCTCAAACTGCTTCGTTTACTCAAATGTTCACAGTACTCAATTGACCTTATTCTAAAATGCGGAAGTGCGCCTGTTTTCGCGATTGTCTTAGAACTTCCGTTTCAGTCGCCTATGGGAGAAATGACAAGGAATAATAAACGGCAGAAAACGGTCAAACTACTTGCTCTACAAACAAATGTTTGCATGACTACACAGACCAAGTAGAATAATATAACAAGGAAATATCAGTTTGCAACATCAAACAGCGAAACGAACAGTTTTTAATGTCTAAAAATGAATGGAAGTGAATGAGACCGGAAGTCTCGTGCCAAAAAGATTCAAATGGCAGCGCCCGCTCATCTGTGGAGAATAAGGTCAATAGGATTAGTTTTTGAACTTAAACGTTTTTTTGCAAGTCACCTTAACTTGCAAGCATGTGTTACTTAACTTGTGTTATTTCAGCTAGAATAAAAGCAGTTTTTAATTTTTAAACTCGTTTTAAGGACAAAATTATTAGCCTATTTAAGCCTTTTTTTCGATAGTCTACAGAAAAACCTTCATTATACAATAACTTGCCTAATTACCCTAACCTGCCTAGTTAACCTAATTAACCTAGTTAAACCTTTGAATGCCATTTTAAGCTGTATAGAAGTGTCTTGGAAAATATCAAGTCAAATAATATGTATTGTCATCAACGGAAAGATAACATAAGTCAGTAATTAGAAATTAGTTATTAAAACTACTATGTTTAGAAATGAGTTGAAACATGTTTCCCAAATTAAACAGAGATTTGGGAAAAAATTAAAAGTTGGTCCAATAATTCTGGGGGGCAAAAGGCAAAAAAAATCCTACTTAATACATAGAAGTTACACCTATAATTTGCATATTATTTAAATTATTTATGTAATCTTTCTAAACGCATTTTTTTTCTCCACTTTTTTTTTCATGTCAGGGAAGCCCATTGTTCCTGCAGTCATCTAAGAACGTGTCTGTCAACATCCTCAATGAGAAGAAGCAATTAGTATCTCAGCTTGTTGCAGGTAAGCACAAACACACTTAAGGCCAACAGACATCTCAAAAACCCTCATGCAGCTTCTTTATGATAATTACAATGGTCTTGCTCCCCAAGATTTCGCAGACTATAAATTGGAATGAAGGTTTCTCGCTCCATCTGTGGGCGTTTATATTAGAGTAGAAAGCATGAAATGAAATATTCACTGAACTCAAGAGGCGACTCCGGGCCAATCCGCTCTCTGAAGGAAAATGAATCCAGGCAGCTAATGTTAGACTTTATGGGACAGATGGTTAAATGACTATTTTGAAAGAGTTAAAGTGTTCTTTCATAGCCAGGTTGTTACTCTCATGATGTAGTCTTTATAACTGTGACTAGAGACTTCATTACTGGGTGGTAATTGCATGTGCATGGATGCATGTACTATTAAGTGCTGGTTAATAGCATAATAGCGAGGCCGTATTTTAATGAAAGTAATTTTGCCTTAAATGGACTAGTTAAGTGACTTTCACTTGAGTTACGGCGCTAGAACAACTGTATACAAAACTAAATTAAAAAGGAAGCGAAAGAGCAAGTATGTGTTTCATTTATTTAAATCTAAAGTGCTTTGTGCTTCAGCTGGTAAAAAAAAAAAGTCATTAAGTTAATTACAATATTGAACGTTGCAAATTAGAACAAGTTTAGACTGTAAATCAATGACTTGCTATTTGTTTGTACTGCACTTTGCCTGAATGAATGAATAAATGAATGAATGAATGAATGAATGAATGAATGAACATAGATAGAAAATAGGTGCAAAACATGTTACAAAACCCTAATGTGAAGGCCTTGTGCTTAGGGTTGCCAGGTTCAAGACTTTTTTTTTTCAGCCCAATATCTCAAAACTTGCCCATACTGAATGAAATGTAGCCTATTTTTGTCCTGTCCAATTGCTGGATTCCCATAAAGAGAAATCTTTACCATATAGTATGTTCTTTGATATTTTGATATTAACACATAGATAGCAATGTTAAAGTACTGACTGATTTTCCACACACCAAATTACACTTATTATAAATAAATATGTTCTCATATGTGGGAGTAACAGACGTTCTGCCATATGAAGATGCTGTATGTAAGTTTTTGACTCTTGTAAAGTATAAAACCACCATAATAGGTTTGAAAATATTTAGAAAGTATGATAAGTTATCTTGTTTATCTGAAAACAAAACAACAACAATGCTTCAATTAGTGATTTTCCCTTGAAAAAGTGTGTTCCTGAATGTCTGTCTTTGTATTAGTCTGTATGACTCGCCCACTTATTTAATTTCAGTCACAAAGCTTGCCTTAATTTATGCAGACGTGGCCAAAAATGGAGTCACCATTTCCAGTAGTCTCTGAAATGAGATCCAGATTCAGAGTTACAAACCGTTAATTTGCAATTGAAACATATAAACATTTAAAAACATTACTGTAGTTGACTATTTTGCTGTGTAATCATCTGGCATGTTTGCTCCTGTGTGTGCATCAAGGGTGAAATCTAATATTTTGAATTTGGGTGGCCATACTAAACTACCAGGTGTCAAAATTACATACAGCACTATTACTATGTGATCTGTTATCATATGGTTTTACTCAATCATTTGCAGAACTCTTTGTGTTGCCAGATGTGTATTCCGCGATCAATGTCAATTAGAAAAAGAATTTAGTTTTTATTTTGTGAGAATATAACATTTTGGTGGTCATGGCACGAATTTGAATCTTTGCATAGAAATGAGTGATAGTATCCAGGAACAGAAATACTATAGAAAATTAATAATCAAATGTAAATGTGATCGCATTGTTGTCTTTGTGCATAAAAAGAAAGAAAAAAAAAATCCGTCAAAAGCAGTCAATGATCTGTTTGTGTTTTGTCAGCTTTAATTTATTTAATTTAATACCAAGGTATAACAGTCAATAGTAATTATGAATCATACAATATTGGTGTATGTGCAGTTTCTATTTAGCTGTTTGGATTTAATGAATTCATAAATACAGATTATTTTAATGTAAATACTTACTTAAGCAGGTATTGGTAATTTCAGTACAGTTAGCTGTAAAAAAAAAAATCTAAATATTTGTAAGATTTAAGTTTATACGTTTATATACGTTTATATGTGCATTCTTTGGGTGTTTAACTCACATAAATTCTGCTTCATGTCTGATTTTTGCTTGAAAACTGTTAATTGCACTCGCTGAAAAAGTTTCAGAAGCATATACTCCAAAAAACATACGTGAGCACATGACACACATCATCATTTCAAACAAATTCTATCTTTTGTAGCTTAAATTAGATATTGCCTTCGTGCTGAAACACAATTGTAAACATTTACATTTTCAGGCTCCCATAAAACCTTTGACATATTTACGATTTTCAACGATTGAAAAAAGTTCAATGAAAGTTTTTTCCATTTACAGTTGAAAATGATGAATGTCTACTTAACTGAAGTTTACTTATTTGAAATAGATTTTGGAGGGCACATGGATGGAGAAAGCGCTCTTTATAAACTATAAGATAGTGACAATATAAGTTATATTACATAATTAATTAATTTATATATTTCCGCCAGGTTCTCATGGAGTTCATGCACGGGGCAAAATGTTGGAGGTAAAATCGAGTTCAGGAAAGCTGCTCTTCTCTGCAGACGACCATGAGGTGGTGGTTGGTGCAGAGAGATTACGAGTTATGGGTGAGTGAATAATTAAATTACAGCACATTTGAGGGCATTCGACTTTTATCTAGCCTCAGCTGTGTTCCCACAGAGTTTTTGTCACCGTCTACGAAGAAAAAGTTGAATTGAGCCTGTAACCTAGTGAGCCTGTAACCTTGTGCTTTTAAGGCCCACACAGGACTGCTTTAAAGCAGACACTGATGTGAAACAATATGACACTTGTACAAATTGTGTTAACTCGATTTTAATGCAGTGGTAAAATTAATGAGTACTAGCAAAGTCCTGTTCACACTTTTAAGAACATTTTAAAACGACAAACCATTAAAAACAGTACTAAAGCAATTTCAATAAAGAACTAAAATATAAATAATAATAAAATAATAATAATAATAATAATAATAATAATAATAATAATAATAATAATAAGTATAATAATAATAATAATAATAATAATAATTGTTGTTGTTATTATTATATTATTGTTATTATTAATATTATTTAAAAAATCTAAAAACATTGACAAAGCATGTACTAGAGTAATTAAACATTTTCCGTTATTATTATTATTATTATTATTATTATTATTATTACAAAAACAACAACAACAACGACAACAGAACCTTAATAATAATAATAATAATAATAATAATAATAATAATTATTATTATTATTATTATTATTATTATTATTATTTTTATTATTATTACACAACATCTGCTGTGTAAAAACGTGCTGGATAAGTTGGCGGTTCATTCCACTGTAGCGACCCCGGATTAATGAAAAGACTAAGCAGACAAGAAAATGAATGAATGAATGAATGAATATTATTATTATTAATGTTGTTGTTTTGATGTTGTTGTTGTTGTTGTTAAAAATAATAATAATGTTGTGTCATATTGTTGTTTTATTAATGATAACAACAACAACAATAATAATATTATTATTGTTGTTGTTGTTAATAAAAACAACAAAACAACAACAAAATAATAATAATAATAATAATAATAATATTAATAATAATAATACCATTATATTATTATTATTATTATTATTATTATTATTATTATTATTATTGTTGTTGTTGTTGTTGTTGTTGTTAATAAAAACAACAAAACAAAACAACACAACAAAAATAAAAATATTATTATTATTATTATTATTATTATTTATAATAATAATAATAATAATAATAATAATAATAATAATAATAATAATAATAATAATAATAATACCATTATTATAATAATACTAATACTAATAATAATAATACAAATAATAATAATAATAATAATAATAATAATTATTATTATTATTATTATTATTATTTGTATTATTATTAGTAGTATTAATAATATTGCTGTTGTTGTTGTTGTTGATAAAAACAACAAAATGACACAACATTATTTTTATTATTATTATCATTGTATTATTAATATTATTAATAATAATAATAATAATAATAATAATAATAATAATAATGTTGTTGTTAATAAAAACAACAAAAATGACACAACATTATTATTATTATTATTATTATTATTATTATTATTATTATTATTAATTTAAAAAACAAATTCACCCCAATATAGAGTCCCCATATATATTTATATGTATTTATTTGCAAGTCTTATTAGAAAGATGAAAGAATGTTGGCACAAGCAGCTGTGAAAAAGGCCCTCAGTTTCTGGTCACATTTGGCATTAAAACAAGAAGCACTTGGCAGAGCTTTCCAGCATTAAACCCCAGATGGTGAGAATATATTTATGTTCTTTTTTTCAGTTATCTGTTTTTTCAGTGATTTATTTTGGGAAAGCAAAGTGGAAAGCAAAAAAATCCTGGACATTTCAAGGTTGCTTTGCGCTGTATTTGATCACGATGCTGTGCTTGTCTCAGGGGTAGCGCTAAACTTCCTTTAAAGTGATTACTCAAGTCTGTGTACATCCATTTTTTTCCCTTCTCCCCGCAATGATTTTCCCTAAGCCACAGTTCATTACCTTACATCCACTCTCGCTCAGCAAACGGACTGCAATAAGAACCGGGGTATTTAGAACTGGATGTTTCTCTTTTTGGATTTGATCTCGAGTGTTCCTGGAGTGATTCCAGGCCTGCATCTGAATCAGTGTGAAGGCCTCTGGTGGACCACACAGGGATGACGTGCATGTTTTTAGGTCAGGCTAATCCTGTTATGCTAATGCTTAGATAAATGCATATGTTTTATTTTACAAGCCTATAGCGAAGAATCAATCCCGCCATGTAACAGGGCTGTGCTCTAATAGCATGACAGCTGTGAGTTAGTGAAGGGTAAACACAACTTCAGCTGGCATGGAAATTTATTAAGCACAACACCTGTCAGTCCGAGCCAGACTTAACAGATGTGTTTGTTTTTGTGGAAATTGCTTTCTTTAGCTGTAGAGTAGGCTAGGAGCCCTCAGTCCCCCCAAAAAAACGTTAAGAATTGTGTTTCAACTCATTTTAAATAAGTACTAATAAGCAGCCAATGTCATTTTTGAGTGCTGGATTCTTCAAGTGCTTCAAGATTAAAGGGATTAGATTTTTAGATTAGAATACTTTTTAGACTATGGCACTTTTTAATGACACTCTTAAAATTAAATGGTTAATTGAACTCATGAAGAATATAGTCAATTATTTTAATGTATTTCCTAGTTATATTTTCAATACTCTGGGAGGCATAACTTTTTTGTTAAAATGTCATTTGGCTAGTTTTCATAGAAAAGCCCTTCCAACATGGAAATTGGTATATAAACATACTTTTCACGCTACAATTATTTTATATGGAATAACAAGGATGTTTTATTTAAAACAAATTCTTATTTTATCAGAATTGGTTCAATAATGGTATTCTGTTAGACAGTTAATTAACCCTCATGGACATTTGCTATCTTATACTGAAAATCTTAAAATATTTAAATTACCAGTTAAACCGAGAGAATTCCAACTCTTAAGGGTGTGGTCTTGCTTTTAAAAATCAGTATTTCAGAAGAAATCAGCTTAGGTAATCCTCGTGAAAACATTTTTATTGAAAGTATTAATGTTTTAAAACAACCTACATACAGCAAGATATTTTTGGCTTTCATTATTTGATCATATTTCTTGGTTTAAAGCCTGGAAGTTGACAAATAAATTTTGCTTGAATAACAAAATTAAAAAGGTGTCGTACAAAATACTCCATAGAATGTATCCTGCTAAACATGTTCTGGAGAGATTTAAACTTAATATTTTATATTTGTGTGAATTTTGTGGTCAAGAAAAAGAAACAATTTAGCATTTTTTTTTTTCATTGTATTTACTCAAGAATGTTTTGGAAAGATTTTGAATTGTTTATTAACAAAAAATAGAGTATAAAATAGAAATTGGTTTATTTCCACTGGCTTGCATGGTTCAGGATCGGTAGAACTATGCATTGATGAATTTGTTCTTCAGTGTTTGGACTCTCAGTAATGGTTTCAAACCACACTGAACTGAGCTAAACTGAACTGAACTTAAACACTAAAAACTGAACTACCCTGATCCAGTTACTAAGACCAGTTATGTGAAGCTGCTTTGACACAATCGACATTGTAAAAGCACTACAAATAAAGCTGAATTGAATTAAATTGAATTATTTCATGTACTGTTTTATTCTGATAATGAGAATTTCAACTGTAAAGAACAATATATTTTTATTTGTTTATGCTGTTAGGAAAATATCACATACACAAGAAAGTGAACTCAATGTAAATTAAACTGTACACATTTTGTGAATGACTTCAATATGTAAACCTTTAGAACAATCACAAAACAAAAAAGCAATGAAAACATATACTGCTCTGAAAACTAATTTCATATAAATGTAATTTTACTTTATATATATATATATATATATATATATATATATATATATATATATATATATATATATATATATATATATATATATATACATATATATACATATATATACATATATATATATACACATACACATATACATACACACACACGCACAAGTGGTGGGCCGTAATCAGCGTTAACGTGCTGAGTTAACGCGAGACTCTTAGCGCGCGATGAAAAAACTTGTGTGTGTTTGTGTGTGTGTGTGTGCGCTCCTTTACTGACAGCCGCGTATATGGATCTCGTTGGAAAATATGGCCAAAACTCCTACATGACTGTGTTTACTGATTGCTGTGTTTACTTTAATAATGCCACTAATCTATGCATACTCTACATCTTAATTTCATTACTGTTTAGTTTAGTTAAGACTTTAGTCGGTTCTAGAAAGGTTCTAGAAAGCAGGTAAAACAAAAATATGAGGCAGAAAATAAAATAAACAAGTAAATAACAGGTTAAGGCTGTGATAAAATCTGAAAATGTGGTAAAAATCAGTAGGCCATAAGGGATTTCCTTTTTCTCGAAGCTTTTTAAAACACTGCAATTGGGTTGTGGGTGGGTGGGGTTATTGGTCGGTCTGTCAGTCAGTCAGTCAACAGTAGCCTCTGGTGTATTTACATGAGAACAGCAGGCGTGAATGGCACTCACAAGATAAATTTGAGATCTCAAAAAACTTGGGGTGGTCCACTACGATATCATATTTTAAACTTTAGTTGATGTTTAGTGTAGCTGTGTGAACATAAACAGCATCTCTGAATGTAAAAAGCTCAAAGTTCAATGCAAAAGGAGACCTTGGTTTTTACAGTGAACAAATTTTGGGGACTACAAAAAATACTTTCGGCCCTTGTGAAATCACAAAGGTTCGTTTGCCGTGCACACATAATGCGCAGCTAAGGGCCTTGGTCAGAGGCGCTGTAACATTATAGCAGAGAGAGCTAAAATGCGTTCAAGCGCTGCTGTTTCATCAGAGCATTGTCTGTATTTGGGCTTCCAAAGGACACAACACAAAGACAGAAGTGCTTACAGTTCAATATTAATTATGTTCCAGAGAATTATAAAAAACATAGCAAGCATGATTTGACAAAACAGTTCCAGAATCTCTCACAGTTTAGTGCTGGATTCTGTTAAAATCTCTTTAAAGCAGAAGCTGTGAACTACAACCTGTAAGTGTTTTTATTTGTTAAAATTGATCATGACATGTACAGTGTCTAGCATTAATGGTATGCTGTAGCAAAGATGTAAACAATGGGTAATGCTGTTTTGCACCGCAAACGATTTAGCTACAAATTCATATTTATCAGTCAAACTGTTGTAAAAACCCACACACTCTTCACAAGCATGTTCGTGTCTATGTGTGTGCGCGACTTTGCATTGACTATCTTTAGGCAGCTTTTCCATGCGTTTTACATCTCAGATAATGAAGTCGCAAAAGATATTTGGATGATTCATATTACTTACACATGCATATTCCGGATATATGTGAAAGACGTTGTGTAACGCGTTGAGTTAAAAAATACAGGAGAACTCACCTAACTTGTGTAGCAGCAGAAAAATAAATCAAGGCTTAAACAGGTCGCATCCCACATCTTGTGCTTTATTCTTTTGTCATGATTATATTACAGAAAATAACTTAATCCGAGCATCAGAGAAAAAGAAATTCCAACGCACATGCGCTTGTTACAGAGTTCACACATTAACGCACACACATAAATACGCACAAAGACAAGGTCTCTTAAAGGAGCCGCACCCCATTTTCAGTCGTTACAGACACATGTCAGATTTTATTTTAGTGAGCCGGCAGAAGGTTGACTGACTGTTTACACAGCAGAAAAACGTGGGCTTGTACAGGCGTGACATGGAGCTGATCCAAATTGCAGCACATCATAACGATGACCAATCAGAGTCACTTGAGGGCGGGCCTTTCAAAGGAACTAGGAAATTTATCAGTTGTTTTCATGTTAGCAGAGTAGCTGTATATAATCAGTGTGAGATATATGAAAAAATAACATGATTTCCTTCAAGTGAAACATGAGCACAAATTGCTTTGCATCTTATAAACACAACCAAGCCTTAAAATTACATCCTGGGCCACCCCTTTTCTTGTAAAACGAGTTTTACAAGATTTTGTATAATTGTAATTATTCTATCAGGAACCAGCAACCAGCCTGGTGATAGGGGTGGTCCTTTTTCCTTAAAATATAAAGCTTATTGCAGTTATTAGTCTCATTTTCTATTTAATTATGAAGTTTAAATACCTTTTAAACACTATTGTTTTGCTAGATTAGCTTGTCAGATGGTCATTTTTTGATGTAGGCTACCAAAAACATTTCCTAAAGATTTAGAACAAGAAATAATATTTAATAATACTGACTTTTCAAATAAAAGCTTATTACATCATATACCCTTAGAAAAAAAGTATGCTGTTCAAGTTTTAAATGAAAAAAAAAAAAATTACTGTCATATATTAGCAAACACAAACTGGCCAGCACGTTCAAATTTTACTCAGTCACGCTGAAGCAACAGCCAACAGAGGATTCCGCTTGGTCTTAAAGCAGTCTTCGGTGGTTATTTTCACAATTTATTAGGGCATAGCAGTCAAAATAGAAAAAAATTAACTCATGTGTGGGACAAATTCCTTATTTTTCGTTCATTGAAGTAATGTTTGTTCAGATCGTAAAATTATCCTTAACTTACACTTTTTAGAAGTTAAATGAATAAATAAATGACTGAATAAATAAATAAGTAAATAAATAAATAAATAAATAAAGCAGATTAAATATCTAAAGAAAAAAAAATGTTTCCTCTATCATAGACACTTATATATATAATTGGCTCATAAATTGTCAGTTTGTGATGTTAACTGATTTTATATTACAGAATTTACTACAATTTGTATATCTTCTAAAGTCTTTGAAGCCCCAGTAGGAAATTTTCTAAAGCACTAGAAAATAGGCAAATCGTTCTGCAACGGAGACACTTTTGCATCTAAACGAAGGCTTTATTTTCCACAGTATATGCACAAATAAATGCAAACGCACATACAGTCAGTAAATTGGATGAATCATAAAACATTTCAAACTAAAAGTATTTCAGGACATAAAAAACTCTTCCCCTTTTTCTTTTCATTCACTTACTTTTCTTTCATGTGCTCGTCTCAGTGCAGAGAGAATCATCCCCAGCTGGAGACATTCGATTACAGTATTTTGCAACTCTTTTGAGATAAGCAGTGCTTCATCTGATGAGAGACTGCCATAGTATCTGCTCCAGCTCCGATATAAAAGAATTCAGAGCAGGGAAGAAGATTCAAAAAGTCTCACAAGGGGCGGAGGAGCTGCGAATTTTAGTTCGGATTTTGTTCAGCTCCGCAGGAAGAGCAATAAGAGCAAATTAGGACAAACCCTGCAACATCTGCTCTGGTTTTGTCTTCAGAGTGAGTGCGAATACACTATTGAAAGACCTTGGCTATTCTACAGAGTCAGTAATGTGACTTTTGTGCTTTTAAAAAAGTGTCACCGAACGCTTAAAGTCAAAGAGTGGAAATTATTAATGAAGGGCTGCAGTATTTTACAGTAAGACTTATATGAAAGAGTTATTTATATCTAAAGCCTATGTGCTGATGTTGCCCTAGGGACATTATTTTAGTCTGAGCTGAATGTTATTCTTCATTAATTTTAACAATCAGATGTTAAAGGGGGGAATGCAATTAGCTTGGGAATTAAAATCACTCCCAAGAGATGCCAAGCTTCAAATCTTATAATGTATGAGTAGTTAGTCATTGGACTAATTAATAGGAAGTACTATTACATTTATACAGAGTTTATTTTAAAAGGCTGTATGTAACTGTTTATTTATTACCTTCTTTCATGTATTTTTGTATGTTTTCTGAGGGGCGGCATGGTGGAACAGTGGTTAGCACAGTCACCTCAAAGCAAAAAAGTTGCTGGTTCGAGTCCCAGCTATAGGCCAGTTGGCATTTTTGTGTGGAGTTTGCATGTTCTGCCTGTATTTGTGAGGGTTTCCTCCAGGTGCCGATTTCCCCCACAGACCAAAGACATGCAGTATATGTGAATTGAATAATCTAAATTGGTCGTAGTGTATGTGGGTGTGTACAAGAGTGTATAAGTGTTTCCTATTGTTGGATTGCGGCTGAAAGGGCATCCGCTGTATAAAACATATGCTGGAAAATTCCTTTCGGTGTGGCGACCACTGATTAATAAAGGGACTAAGCTGAAAAGAAAATGAATGAATTAATGTTTTTGAGGCATGGCATGGTGGCTCAGTAGTTAGCACTGTCACCTCACAGTGAAAAGGTTGCTGGTTCAAGTTCCAACTGGGCCAGTAGCCATTTCTGTGTGGAGTTTACCTGTTCTCCCTATGTCCGTGCGGGTTTACCGACTGGGAAACACGCATAGACAGTGCTTCTACATAATTCATTCATAGAGAGAACAGCCAGAAAGGGGAAATTGATGGATTTGTGCCGAATATTAGCACCATTGACCCATAACGATGTACAGCACCTATAACTGTCAGTATGTTTATGGTAATAATAGTTTTGGATTTTTCATTAGTTTTACTTTCTCTTTCTTTTTGACTTTTTGATTTCAAATTATTTAATTAACCCCATCCAAACTTTTAGGATACCGGGCAGATTTGCTCAATCTATATCCACAACATATGTTTCCCTCACTTAAAAGTTTGACAGACCTCTTGCGTGTAGCTACAGTTGTTAAGCCACGATTGGTGTGTGGTGGTTTTCAGGTGTGGGGTAGTGAAGGGTCAATTGTGGGGAAAACTTGATCATTTTTTATAAAGTTTTTGTTTCATCTTTCGGGTTTAAAATAATTTTTGGGACTGGAGCAAAAATTGTTGATGTAGCATGAATCTGCTAGTAGACTGATGATGCGTCGGTTTCTCATTATTATTCATAGCAGAGTTTTCTTATTCTATGAAAAGACCCTGCTGCTTAACTATTCATGAGAGCACATGCTTTCCGTAAGCAAGGCTGATCTGCCAAGCTGTGACCCAATGACTGGGTGAGACCGCTTCTGCATGGCATGGGTATGTGTTTGTTTTCATGATCCACTGGCTTTGTTACATGTTTTTTACTTGTGATTCTGTCAGGGCCAATGCAGCAAAGCTGTTGGTTTGCACTGCAGCAAGCGTTTTTGTTGGGAGAGCTGTACAAGAATTGGAGAATTGCGGACTTTGTCTTTAAACAGCTGAGTTAGTTACATTCAGACACATTGCTTATCTGTTCTGCTGTGTTCGCACATGCTTAAAATCATCCAGATTACCGGCAGGGTTAATAGTTAAAATAGACAGGGCAAGAGACCTGCTGCATTGCTATACACTGTGCCTGCATTCGGACCCAGAGATTCAGGAAGAGAGAAGTCATCCACATTCATAGTGTTTATATAAACATTGTTATCTTTATAATGATATAACAAATTGAGGTTATATGTATATGAAATTACAAATAACAAACGTAGCTGGACATTAAATTACTAACTGTTTATTTCGTAGCATTTTAACTTTTCAAACTATAAAATCATGGGTTTCCTCATGGTTTGTGTCTCATTTTGTGAGCCAACTGATAGTTGTTCCCTCTCCTCTTTTCCACCTGCTCTACCAGCCATGTCCACTCCTCCCTCTGCTCACAGAGATCCCCGCTCGAATAATAATGCTTGGAGCATTATTTTGAAAAAATTCTAAGGTAGACTTGAACCGAAATAGGGGGGTTTCAAGGCCCTTTAACATTTTTTAAAATATTTTCTATGTGTTCATGAGAGTATATAGAAACTCAAACTGGTTTGGGACAAGTGAAAATTTAATAAACAATGACAGAATTTTTTTGTGTGAACTATCCCTTGGCCTCGACTAAATACTATTACATAGGAGTCAAATAGCAAAAAAGCAAATATAATAGGTCAGTATTATTAAATTGCATACAAATTTTTAAATGTTTTTGAATATCTAGATTGGCTTGTATGTTTGATGTGAATATTGTGCAATATACAGTATAGGGTCCAAACCTGTTTTCATAAGGCTTACAATTGCACTGTAATATTTTTTATTTTTTTTTAGTTGTTGGCAGGTGTTGTCTCCACTGGAGATCACTTGCTACATTCCTGCCAAACTACAATCCCAGAAGTCATTGCACCAATCACTCCTGCCACAGCTGACATTTGGACACACACTCACAGCTGAAACTTATTATCATTGATTACCTGGACTATTTAAACTCTTTAGTTTCACACACACATTGCTGAGTCTTGTCTAGCTCTCAAAGCGTGTTCATTGTTTCTTGTTTTCTCATGTTTTTGGCCTTTGGACTGTTTATCGCTTTTGATTCTTTGCCACCGGCCCTGAAAATTTGCCTGTCTTTGGATTATGCTCTTGGATTCTTCATTATATTGTATATGCTGGCTTTTGTAACATAGGCTCATTCCAAAAAAACGTAACTCTACACATTTCTGGAGATTGTAAATTATGTAATCATAAGTATGCATGGCTGGATTTCGTTATTAAAATGGGGCAGTATGATGCTGTTCCTTTTCGTGCATAGCAGCTGACTGCTAACATTTGTATAGGTGGCTTTCCCGCTGTTGCCACTTTGTCCAGTTAGCTCATTATGCACGTAAGTGGACTTGAGACATAGAGAAGAGTTGACCATGATGACAGGGTTTGAGTACAGAGAAGAACGATTCCAGAAAGCAGGTAAAACAAAAACAAAAGCCAAAATATAAAATAAACAAGAAAATAAAAGGGTGAGATTGTGGTAATATGTGAAAATGTAGTAAAAAATCAGGCGAGGGCTTTTCTTACTCTGGATTTCTTTTTAAGACTGTCAGATTTAAGGAAGTTGGTGGGCGGGTCAATCTGTGCTTTTGAAAACAACATTGGACTGTTAACATTGGACGGTTCAGGGAAAAAAGAAGGGTGGTCAGTCAATCGGCCAGTCAGTCAATCAGTAAGTCAGTTACTCTGTTGGCAGCAGCTTCTGGTGTATTTACGTGAACCAGCAGGCAAGAATGGCACTCGCGAGAGAAATTTGAGATTTGAAAAAGCGTACACAGCAGCCTCTGGTGGATTTGTGAAAACAAAAACTGCAAAACGAAAGCGTATTTGGCGTGCTCCAGAAATGTAAATGGGGTAGATTTTCAGAATGAGCCTAGGTTGGGTTTTCAACCATTCTAAAATAAAGCTATCTCTGTCTGCACGACCTCCATTCGCAACAGGATCAACTTAACTTTTCTTTTCATGCCAACTTACATTAATCAAAGTGCCTAAAAATATTAGGTTAAAATTTGTATAACTTTAGAAAAAAAAGCTGAAACCTGATTACATATTAAAATAAGTAACATAAAAATATTTGTTTTCTTAATTTTTGTCATTACATTATTTTTTACAATGTTCCAAAGGCATCTCTTAGGGCAGGCATGTTCAAAATGCGTACTATAAATTTTCTGCAATAACAAGCTTTCTGCGATGCTCTACGGGAGCAGGCTTCACGTTTTGTTTACACCTTACCCTGCCATTAACTGTAGCTTACACCTGCCTGCAATTATAAGTAATTTATCCAAGATCTTCAGGCCCTCTATCACTTGATTACGGGAATACAGTCAATCAAACAGACCCCAACCCGTGTAATATGTTAGAATATCTTGACTGTCACTTGCCCCAGTTTTCTTACTGGGGAGCATCAGTGATGTTGGGAGCTTGAGATGAGGCATACAGCTGGACTCCACTGTGATAATCGAAAGCAGCCATGACAGGGAATTTGCTGAATCTGTCAGATTGCGCTTGTAGCTCTTCTTCTCACCAGAATACTCACAGTTAGCAGCAGTCCGCAGGATAATGATATAAGCAGTCAGAGTCTTTGCTCTAATTGTAATTAACACGCACTGATTAGCCTAAATTATATTCCAGTGACTCGCAGCAGTTTTCTTTGAAATTTGTTTTTGTATTTTTTATAACTATTTTGTTGGTAATACTATACTTGAGGCAGTTAATTTTGCTGTGGCAACCCCTGATTAATAAAGACACTAAGCCGACAAGAAGAAGAATACTTTACTTGAAGGGATTGCTCTTAAGACTTAAGAAATAAGAATCAGTAAGTTTCATTAGCTCAGTTATGTAATTTTAAATGCAAACATGACTTTGTTTGGCATGTCTAAATCATGACAACTTGACAAAACCAAGATCATTGTGAATACATAACCCCGTGTACGTTTCTGGAGAGCACAAATTATGCAGCTAGAGTTACGTATGACTACATTTCACCTTTAAAACGAATGCTACAGGGTGGTATGACAACGCTGACAGCTTCTGTTCCTTTTCGTGCTACCAGTTGACCACTTAACTTCATATAGACGGCTTTTCCGATGTTACCAGTTTGCCCAGTGTCTCACCTAGTATGTCGGCAGACTTTGGAGGGGAGCGGAGTTGATCATGACAATGGGGTTTAAGACCAACAAAGAACGGTTCCAGAAAGCAAGTAAAACTAAAACAAATGGCAAAAAAATAAAATAAAATAAAATAAATAAACAAGTAAAAAACAGGGTGATAATGTGGTAAGATCTGAAAACGTAGTAAAAAATAGGTGGCTGTGAGGGCTTTTCTTTTTCTGGATTGTTTTTAAAAACACTGTGGTTCGATTTAAAGAAGACTGTGGGTGGGTCAATCGGTGCTATTGAAAACACTATTGGTTGGGGTTTGGATAGAATGTGGGTGTGGGGATCAGTCAGTCAGTCAGACGACAGTAGCCTCTGGTGGAATGGCACTCATGAGAAAAATTTAGGATCTGAAAATGCATACACAGCAGCCTCTGGTGGATTGACGAAAACAAAAACTGCAAAAAAAAAAAAAAAAGTACCTCCTAGGATTTATTTTGTTTTTCAGAAATTTATACAGGAGTACGTATTCACAATGAGCACAATGGGTAGACAAACCCTGTCACTGTCTTCGTCATGACAACTTGACATTACCAAGACAACATAACTTGTCATAAATCTGTCATAAACATGATTGTCACCATTATTATTGTCATGAATTTTATAACAGCATTGTAAGTAGGTTTCTTGACCCCAAATGCAATAGAACACATTCCTTTGTCAATAAAATGAGATCAATGTAATTATATAAAAATTGTTTACAGAGTATTGAGTTTTTTCTGAAAAAAATATTTTTAGATTTTTTATGATGATGATTTTTAGGTTTTTTATGATAGGTTTATGACAATTTATGGTCCCTTTTGCGTGTTCATGTGAAGGGGTGGGGGTGTACCAGTTCAATTTAGAAGTTGCTGGGAATGACCTTTTTACAGTGACTATAATGTTATTATTGTTTTCTGTGTGTTTACATAGATGAATATGACCAGGGTGTAAATGCACAGTACAATCTTTTTGCCACATTATATTGTTACGATAACATGATATATGCCTTCTGTGATTTCCTGAAGAATACCAAAAAATGATGGAATTTCGATCGTCTAATCTCATATGAAGCAAGAGATCGCTATGACATATCATGACATATGCAGGTGCTGTAGTGGTATCCCATTTCTTAGGGCTAAATTTTGAAGCCCTTCCCCTTCACACTCTGTTTCAAGGGCCAAGGGGAAGAAGTAGGGGTACAAAAATAGAATTGGGATTGGGCCTTAATATACACTAACTTGTGAGATCTCACGGAAAATCACAGTTTGACCAACTGCAATAAAATAGCGTTTTGTCATTTACAGCTTATTTATAGTAAATATAAGTGTGAGAGCAGTGGTGGAAAGAGTACTGAAAAACCATACTCAAGTAAAATTACCATTACTTGCCTAAAAAGTTAGTGTAAGTAGAGTAAAAGTATCTGTTGTAAATATAACTCAAAGTATGAGTAAAAAGTAGCCCTTTTAAAAGTACTCGAGAGTAGTGAGTAGTATTACGCTTTTTAAAGCTGATGCGTTTACATGTAGTTTGTGCATGTTTGTGTAAACGTAACATTCTGTAGTGCATCGAGTTATTGCCCAGCAGGCACACAACATCATAAGACATTAATATTCGGTTGGATTGTCTAGCCAGCATCTAAGGACAATGTTATTTTTTCAATAACAACATCAAATGACATTGATATTTGGTTGACTTTAGGTTGTGTTGGAAAGTGAAAATTTTGGCATCACATGCTGACACTTCCATGATTTTCATGGAAAAACGAAATGCAACATCCCCATGACACTGGGATATCGCTTCATTCTGACGTCATGTTGATGTCTTGTGCCTGCTGGATGTTTAAGGCCATTTCAATCATGATACAGTAAACATCTGTCATCTTCTCATGAGTGACATGCATCTTAACAGTATCTGGGTCAATGCATGTAAATAATTTGGACATCTTGTACACTTTTAATGCTTCCAGTTTGCTGCAATTATAAAGCACCCATGTTTTGAGGTAGGGTTCAGTATCGTTTGGGGTTATTTCAATACTGGTGCAAAATCGATACTTTTAACATGGTACCGGTGACAAAACGGTGCCTGAACCGATACTTATTAGCCACAAAATTATTTGGCAAAAATATATATTTTAATCATTATAATTGAACAATATAATTATATATTTATAATAAGTTTAAAATAAACATCAATTCATATATTTTATATTTGCATTGCATTAATATATTTCGTTTGATCGACCCTGTTTTGAGGTAGTTCATTATGAGGCGATATACCTTCTATGTGTGATCGATTGGACAGGAATCACAGAACTGATATTTCTAACCCCCGTAGACAAGAAAAAATGAAGTAGTAACTGAAGGTTGAAGATAAGTAGTGGAGTAAAAGTACTTATTACTGCACTAAAAATGTACTCAAAGGAAAGTAAAAGTACACATTTTTAAAACTACTTACTAAATTACAATTCCTGAGCAAAACTATTCAATTACAGTAATTTGAGTATTTGTAATTAGTTACTTTACACCACTGTCTGAGAGTATGTAGAAACATGAAAATGCGAGTCTATGAAAACAGGTTAACATGAGTGCAAAACCAAAGCACAGCATATGTTGACTGATAAAGATACTGAAACCAACTTCAACATCTAGTCCTAAATTGGTAGGTTAAATAGGTCTATCTATACTAGTGCTGAACTTTTTGAATTGGGTTCGAGTCCCATTGATGACATGTCAATTGTGATTATTTCTTTTATTAATTTTGGTTTATATACTGTTCTGCCACACAAATATTACAATCAATCATTTTTACAATGACACTGACACCAAGTAATAAGAATATTGATGTGGTTTGGCCATGTTTTGTTGCTGTGAAAAAGTGACAATCTGCCAATCTGCAAATGTGAATAGTTTACATCTGAAACGGTCACCAATAAACACGTACACCAGTTAAACTGTAACACTAGCTTCTCCCAGTTTACATTTAAGAGTCCTCAAGCAGATGTTTACAACATGTAGACTTGACATCATGTCCACGATTACAGCGTACAAGTGGCCCTTGAACACAATGGAATGTCTGGTGTTTCCATCTGGTCCACGTCCTTCTGAAACTCCAAACACCGACCACACGTAAAGCAAAACCGCGTTAGGCTGCTCATGTGTTTGACACAAAACGGGCAAAACAACTCTCAACCGTACTCCATGTTCAGTCACCATAAACTTTATTTACGCCATATACTCACAACACAAATTTACAACGCTCACCACCAACGTCAACAACACCTTTCACCGTGTCACTTCTGGTGTGTGGTGCGTTCTCTTTCCGTAAGGAATCTGTAATTGTAAATTTGTTTTGGGACTGGTAAAAGTGTTTTGCATCTTGTTCTTTTTTTTTTTTTTTTTTTTTTAATTTTTTTCTTAAATGTAAATTTGTTTCGTCCTTGGTAAAATGTTTTTTTTTTTAGTGTGATTGTGTCTTATGATTGTTGAAAATATTTTCAAAAATGTAAATATTGAGCTTTGTAAAAGTATTTCACACTTTGTAATGTTGTTTTGCACTTCCCGGCCACAATACTATTTGCGTATGTGACGTTTAAAATTATATAAACAACACACAACACTTAATTACAGTTAATTACAGTTGTCACCAGCATGCAAAAAAAAATCTGCTTTATTTTCATGACGTGTCAGTCCATGATTATAAATGTGTCATGCCAGTCTTATAAACACCCCCATCAAGTAAAATGTGACATTTAGTTTTGTCCTCTTTTCCAATGAGACCATTGGTGTAAAAAATAATAAATAATTGATTTTGTTTTTCAGTAATATATTGAAAACAAGATGATGGAACTCCTTTTATCCATTTATTAGTTAAACGATAATTAATTAACTGCGGTTATACAGCACTTAACGTTGCCTGTAATTAAAACCGTTATTTGAATCTACATACAAATTCAAGTCACTCCTCCTTTACGAGCTTCAATCTCCATGCATTTATTGGGGCGATGGAGATTAACAGCCTGTGAAATGTGGTACAGGAGATTCCTTTACAGAGGAAATATGGTCCCCACATTTCACCGTTTTATCATGGCTGAATAGGAAATTTGCTGTGCTGAGTGACCATTGGAATTCTGTCAGATGACCATGGTAAGCGAATGATAAAGAGTCTATAAAAGCGAGTAAATTATATTTAAGGCTTTGCTGTACCCACACACACACAGCGTGAGAAGCCGCTGAAGTAATTCAGCTTGTCTGTGGTCACCGTGCAAGATTAGATTTTCACACTGAGCACAGTATATTGGTGTCTTACCATGTCATGTCTTGTTACCTGAAACCTCAGGTTATTATGAGCACACAAACCCACCAAGTAGCCTATCGTTTTTATTGTATTTTCTTAGATTTTTCTATAGAGCATGTATTGGTTGAGACTACTCATTATTTGATAATTTAGCTTCGTATCTTCTATGTCTGTACATTAACTATATGAGAAAGTTTATCACAATGTTTAAGCCACTTTATACAATGCAAATAAACTCTAAATGCCCTTCTTTGCACTTATGTTAATGGACAATGCACAGATATTGATGTTTCACAATGTTTTTTACACTACATTGTTTGAATTTAACCAGCTTATAACAATGTTTGCAATGTTTACATTGTTCTACTTACATTAAATCGAAATATCAAATATTAAAAATGACAACAGACTGTTAGGATTTAATTAATGTAATTTTAATGTTATTGTATAATGCAATTACTTGTCAGATTTCATTCATTCATTTTCCATTAGTTTCTGGTTTATTAGAGGTTACCACAGCAGAATGAACCACCACTTACTTGACAGATTTATGTATCTATAATTTTAGGTGGCTGGTGTATGTGTTTTAACTTTGGTAAAATAATTTGTAAATGCATCTTCAGTGATTTTTCAACTAATTACACTGTCTTGTCCCATTAGGTGAAATTAGAGGTTTTTACAAAAAAAATAATAATAACAATAAAAAAATAAATAAAACAAAAGCACCAGAGGATTTAGCTGGTTTTGTCGCATATGTGTGTGTGTGTGTGCGCACGCGCAGAAAATAATCATTTTGTAACATTTGAATCTTTTATTATTTATTGAAATTATTAAAATTATTATTATTATTATACATGCAAATATATTTGTGTACTGGTGTATATCTTGTGTTTATTAAGCAATGTGTAAGCATTAGGTCTCACATAGGCGCATAACTAATCCGCTAAGCGCTGGACTTTTAGTTGGTCAATGGTGCCGTCTACATCGGTTTCCATCAAAATACAACGTGCCATCAATGCGCCTGAACACACCTCTTTTTTAGACCAGCACACCCATGAGTCCACAAAGTGGCACAAATGAATTTGCACTTTGCGCAAATCATGCCATAGACACCTTACGTCTTAGCGTTATTGTGCCAAGTGTATGAGAGGGCCCATGGCTTTTCAACTCCATAAAATGTTGAACAAGTAAACATTTCAGACAATTTTCCTATTGTTTTAATTTTAACAGTAAACATATGTTGTACACCACTTTACTTAAAAACAGTGAATTCCACTAGATTATAAGATCAAATAGATAGCTAAAATATATAAAAAGATAAAAGATAATAGATTAAAAAAATGCTTCTGTCATTATAAAGAAACCAGTAAACATTGTTTTATAAATTCAAGTTATTAGAGTTGCCATTTAAATGAATTAAATGGCTTTCAAAAAAAGCAAAACAGAAAACACCTAATTTGATAAAAAAAGTTAAAACACACACACACACACACAATATATATATATATATATATATATATATATATATATATATATATATATATATATATATATATATATATATATATATATATATATATATATATATTGACTTTGTATTCTCTGTTGAAGAAATTAGATCTTATTCTCAACACCTCTTTTTGTCTCATCCATTATGTAATTTAGGAATACACTCGATTTCGCTTAAACCTACAAATATGTGCTCACAGCCTTCATAAACACTTCTTCTTTTCCCTGAGGCTGATTTTCCTTCTTTTTTTCTTCTTTCTTTTGCCCAAATGCACACAGTCTTATAGTCCAGTGTACTGCTCACTGTAGCGATGTCAAATAGCCCTATTGCAGAGAATGATGTTATCTCTCTAACCGAAGGTCTATTCATCCATGGTCATGTGTGATGCTGTATGCCTGTGTCTGAAGTTACCTCAATAGACCCACTATCCAGATGTGAAGTTTTCATTTATTAACAATATTTAATGTTTACATTGTATTAGGGCTGCACAATATATAGTTTCAGCATCGACATTGCAATGTGATCATTTGCAATAGTCACATCGCAAGTATACTGAATGCAATGTCGAGTCTGGATTATAATTTGTCATTTTGCAAGTGTTTTTGAGGCCTGTGACTGTGCGGTGGGTTTTAAAATCATTCAGGCGTAAGAAAATAAAATTGTTTGTAACTTTGAAAAATATATAACATTTCGGTTTATTGATTTATTTATAAAAACAAAGACTATGCTGTATTATTTTACATTTAATTATACACTTACTGTATACCTGACTACATGTCGACTCAGAAAACAGTACAATGATGCTTATGTTATTAACTTATTGCATAAACAGAGGAAAGCCTGTGTAGACAACTTCCAATTGTTGTAGTCACGCAATGACAGTGGCCATGTCTGTTGTAGACATCATTATCCTTCGAGCAGATAACATTATTTTTGCTAACATTGCAGTCTGGCATAATCTGTTTTAAACAGAACAAAATGACTTAAAGTCAAAATGACAAAAGTGAGTAAAATAAGCTTGACAGCACAACTTTTGCAGAACTGTGCAGTTCTATTCATGTAGACAGAGAATAGAAATTGTCCGAGAACTGAGCCCTGAGGTGCCCAACATAGGCTCATTCTGAAAACTTCCCTTTATATACATATCTGTAGATCACAAATCATCTAGCCAGAAATATATATGGCTGAATTTGGTCTTTAAAACAAATCCTACTGGGTAGTATGATGCCTTTCTTTTTCACGATTATCAGCTGGCCGCTTACCTCTATATGGACGGCTTTTTCACTGTTACTAGTTTGTCCAGTAGCTCGCTATGTTTGTTGGCTGACTTGACATGCAGTGAGGAGCTGACCATGATGGGGTTCGAGTCAGGTGTAGAACGGTTCCAGAAAGCGGGTAAGACAAAAACAGAAGCTAAAAAATAAAATTTACAAGTCAATAACAAGGTGAGGATGTGGTAAAATCTGAAAATGTGGTCAAATTTAGGTGAGGGATTTTCTTTTTCTGGATTGCTTTTTTAAAACTTGCTTGGGTTTAGGGAAGTGGGCGGGCAGGTCAATCAGTACTTAAATAAAAAAAAACTATTAGTTGGGTTTATGAAAGGAGAAGTGTGGGTCAGTCAGTCAGTCGACATTGGCCTCTAGTGGATTTACACAAAAACAGCAAGGGAAGGGCATTCACAATAGAAATTTTAGATCTCTAAAAGCGTACATAGCAGCCTCTGGTGGATTCACAGAACAAAAACTGAAAAAAAGTACCTCCTGGGACATGTTTCATGCTCACCAATAATGTATATTGTAGCAGTGCGTTTTTAGATTAGATTTTTAGCATCTTGGAATTTAAATCCCATTTAAGACTACCTGAATGACCTACCTGAAAATAAAATAGCTACGCATGGCTATGGGTAAACCGAGGTAGTATGCTATTTGGTTTGTGAACACATACTAACACATTGATTAAAATTTTGAGCATTATGGCACATACACTCTCAAAAATAAAGATACTTGAGCTGTCACTGGCATGGTACCTTTTCAAAAGGTACATGTTTGTAATTAAAAGTTCCTTATCAATGCAACAAGGGTACATACTAGTACCTAAAAAGAACAAATGTATACCTCACGAAAATTTAAGGTACTAATAGCTACCTTTGAGGTACCAATATGGAACCTTTTCCACTGAGATGTACAATACAGTACAGGTTGGTACAGGTCACCTTTATTAGGCTTGTATTTCCACTGCCAAAAGGGTACTAATAGTACCATTTTAGTGGGCGTGGTGTACAACCGAAAGTTTCAGTTGATGTCATTCTTGCTTGAGGTCAAAGTAAAGTTGTACTGGTCATTCAAATAAGCACTTCTCACATAACAGATGCTTTATACACATAAACAATTGTGGAAAAATGTTCATTGCTAACCTTTCTATGAACAGGATTTGATTATAACTGCAGATCAATGATAGCGAAATACTACTGTAATGTTTTCGATTATATAAAATAAATAAATAGATGCAATATATATATGAATACACACAAACCCTTACAGTCTCTGATATGTTATCAATTAAAGAAAAACTACACACAGCATACACTTAGTCCTTATTTGAGTTTGAAAACAACAAGCAACATATAGCCCACAGTCAGTGCAAACATCTCATCTGTTTCTTTAATCTTCACCAGCACATGTAACCTCTGAAAGTAATTCAGTCATTCCAAGCTCATAATAGTCCAAAAAGGTGATGATAATAGGTAAACATGGCAGTTTGTTCATATTTTAGATTGCTGAAAGAATCATTCACTCCTTTGTTTTTTCCGGCTTCTTCTTTGTTTTTTTTTTTTGTTTTTTTCGCACATTACTCTCGCATATGTTAATTTCTGAAAGGATCAGATGTCAGAAGCACTTCAATAATCAGGCACACGTTATTATCATCATCTCAAGAAGTTTGTTATTTCAAATATAGACGCACGGCGCATGCACGCGAGAGTGAAACCGCTCACACATTATGGCCTTGTAAACAACTACGAGGCACAGTGTAGCTCCTGCTCTTCTTCTTGGCTTTGTGACTGTTCATCAAGATGACGACAAGGTTTGTTTGAGCTCAGGTTGATTATTGCTCGTTATTATATGTATATATTATTACAATGTAATGTCTCTGCTGTGTTTTTAAAAAGGGCGAGTAACATCTCTGAAAACCAACAGCGTTGAGTCGTTCAATGTGGTAATGCCATTGACCCACACTGTAAGCCCGTACTCACACTATGTACAATTGCCTTGAACCAGGCCAAAGCACGCTTGCCCCCCCCTCTTGTCTCACCCAACGGCCAGCACTTACATTACATTCGGGTCTGGGTGAATCGATGATGGGCTGTTCAATAAGGGCTTTCGCTCAGCACAGTGGACATTTCTTCAGTTATATTGTTTAAGTCGATAAATATGCAGTGAAAGGCTGTAAAATATTTTGCCGAACAGATCAGCCATTTTTGACTTTTTTTAAACAATCATAAAGTCCTCGTGCTGCAGGAATTTGGAGGTTTGCTGAAAGTGCAGCTGTCGTGCAGTGAGGGGTTTGCGTCTTTAATAAACTGCGATAAATGTGAAACAGTCCCTTAAAAGTCACGTCTTGCTTTTAGTTTCAGGCTTTGGCACGCTTTGCACTCATACTACAAGCCTACCACACCAAAGTCCAAGTGAAGCGTGCTCTGGCATACCTTTTCCAACCCGGCCAGGGCTAGCCAAGTGAACCATGCCTGAGCCCGATTCAGAGCACTCCAACTACTCAAATGATCGGGCCTGGGCACGGTTCAGATAGAAAAAAATAGGTACCGGAAAAAAACGTAAAATAAGAACCGTTAAATTACAGACATTTACCGTAAAATAATTGATATTAAATTACAGAAATGTCATTAAATTAAAACCTTTGGTAAATTTCTGCAAGTCAACCTCAAATTTACTGTAAAATTTCTAAAATTAGTAAATTTCTGTAAAAATTGTATTTTCTGCCTGAAATAAATAATAAAATTACAGATTTTTTTTTACAGTGCATTTCCTGCTTGTTATCAAAAAAATGCCATAACTGTAACAAGAGCCAATTCAATCATAACTTAATGTTAAAACAGCTATCATAACATTATTTATGAATATGTGGCTCTTTTAAAATTCACAGAAGCTTTAGATTTTAAAAATGTAAAATAGGAAATAAGTTGGGAGTTTTGATTTTGTTTTCATCCATCAAAATGGTCTATATGATGAGCTGAGCCTTAATGGCAACAGTTTAAACTTGTGGTTCTTAAGGTGTCACAATAAAAGTCCCTAACATATGCCCTTCAATTTTCTATCAAATCCTTGCTTTGAAACTGCTGCTTTGAATAAAAGCATTGAATTACAATTTAAAATGTTTTATATAATATTAAAGGGTTAAAATTTTCAATAAAGTTCAAACTGAAATTATTTGATTATTTTAGTTAAATCCGGTCTTAATATAAACACACTATGTCTCTTCAAAGGACCGTATTATACTTCATGTTCCAAAGATGAATAAGATAATTGAAATAAATTACATAAATTGCACAATTATAGTAATCTTCCAAAGAAGGCACATGTGAGTCACAATAAGGTATCCACTGGGAATCTTCCAACACGGAAAGTCTGATTGTAACGTGCTATTGACTGGAGACAGATAGTTGCAATTTCCCCTCATTTGGCCACCTGCAGTGGTGTTTCTCTGACACAGTTGCCTGCATTGCTGCTAACGAATGGTGCCAGGGTGTCTCCATTAATCAGCGGTAACAAGCTGTTGACCACACTCTGAGCATTGTAGTCATACAAACCTGCAGTTCTGCCTAGGATTTACTCATTTTAAAGCTTCAAATAACAGTGCATTATTTTAGGTCTTTTTTGATTAATTAGTTTTGTTCTGTTGTATTTATTTTATTGGGGACTGTACTGTATGTCCTCATGTAAATGACAATGACACTTTGTTGGTCCCCATTAGGAAAAAAAGCTAATAAATAATCCAGAATAAATATATGTAAAAATACAGATTGCTTCCTGTGAGGCGTGCATTTAGGCAACATAAGCTCATTCAGAAAACGTAGCCCTATATACGTTTCTGGAGATCGCAAATGATGTAGCCAGAGAAACATATGACAGCATTTGGTCTTTAAAACAAACAGGGAGGTTTGATGCTGTTCTTTTTCACGCTTACCAGCTGAACGCTTACCTCCGAGTGGATGGCTTTTCAGCTGTTACCAGTGTGCCCAGTGGCTCGCCCTGTAATTCGGAGAATTTGAAAAGCAGAGTGGAGTTGACAGTGATGATGGCGTTCCAGAGGGCCGAAGGACAATTCTAGAAAGCAGATAAGACAAAAATAAAAGCCAAAAAAAAAAAAAAAATCAAGTAAATAACAGGATGAAAATGTAGTAAAATCTGAAAACATGTTAAAAATGAGGCTGCCGAGAGGGCTTTTCCTTTACTGGATTGCTTTTGACAACAATGTCGGTTGGGTTTAGGGAAGTGAGTGGGAGCTAGTATTTAAAACACTTTTGGTAGGGTTTAGGTAAGGGTATGAGTGGTGGTATTGGTCAGTCGGTTGGTCAGTCAGTCAGTCGACAGCGGACTTACGCGAGAAGAGAAGGCACGAATGGCACTCACGAGAGAATTTTGAGAGCTCAAATAGAGTACACAGTAGCCTCTGGCAGATTTGCGAAAAACAAAAATTTCAAAAAATATCTCCTGGGACATATTTAGCGCTCTCCAGAAATGTATATAGGGGAATGTAATCAGAATGAGCCTGGGTTGCATTTAGGGGTAGGGTTGGGGGATTGTATATAGAGTCTACAGTATAAACATAATTACGTCTATAGAATGTCCCCATAAAGATAGCTGTATAAGTGTGGGGTCTTGTAAAACTGTTTACCTGATAATTAAAAATATATATTTTAAAAAGTTTTCAGTTGTTTTTTTTTTTGTTTTGTTTTTTTCCCAGTTCATCTTATACCATGTTTTTGTGGTACATGTATTGCTTCACTGTGCCAATAAATGGAGTGGTGAAAAATGGTCAACAATAAAAGGAATATTGTTAAAAAGTATTGTTCACCTACAAATGCTAATTGTGTCATAATTTATAGTAGACCTCCTCCACTTGTTCCAAACATGTTAAGGTTTAGGGTAACCCTAACCCTACATGTTTGAGTTTCAATTTTCTGTTTAATAATAAATTATAATAATTATTTATTTATAATGTGGTTTTCTTAAACCCAAACTGCTACAATGGGATACATTAAACACTTAAAAAAATTAAAATAATTAAAAATAAATAATACAAAATATTAATAATAAAAATAATAGTAATTAAAGCTGCAAGCGGCTATGAAAGGAACCTCACACCTGGGCCCACTGCCACCCAGTGGCCTTAGGATGACAGAGCACAATGAACAATAATAACTTAAGCTAATAAATATAAAAAAAAAATAAAAATTAAAAAAATGAGTGACAAAATCACTAATTTTTGACAAACTTTGTTCTGTCAGCAGTTGGACACTCACTTCTAAAATCTACATTACGCATAATTTTTCACCACTTTCACGTGTGTGCAAAGTTTTGTGAATTTGATCATGTTTAGACCCTCAAAATGCATTTCATTCTAGAGAAGAAGAAGAAGAAATGGAGCAATTCCAGCAGGGTCTACGCACCATTAGTGCATATAATAATAATAATAATAATAATAAAGACAAAATAATATATTAAAAAATCTATCTAAAATTTTAGAAAGTAGCAACCATTAACTTCAATATAATTACTGTGGCTGTTTGTTTCCAATATTCTTTTGAATATGTGTTCAACGGAAGGTTCTTTTTTTGGTCAACTACTGTATGCCTTTAACAATGCAAACCCAGCAACTTTTTAAACGGTCTGTTCTTTTACTTGAGCCAAGATAGCACTTCCTGACATTTAGACTGTCCTCTGGTCAAAAGTATTTTCACTGCGTGAACTCGCAGGTCACGGTTTTCCAGTTTTGATCTTCTCTGCATGTGCTTGTGTTTTTGGGTTGCTACATTCGAACGAGTTTCTTTGTTTGATGAGCGCAATTAAAACAGCAACAAATGTTTATGCAATCACCTTGCATTATTAAGTGGTTTTAGCACACAGGTATTTGCATAAACATTAATGCATTCTGACAGCATTAACAGAATACTTTTTTTATTGATTAACTTTAAAGATGTTTAAATGTTTAGAAATGCTTATACTTAAAAAAAAAAATCAAACATTAATTGAATTAATAGGTTTGTATTTAATTGTATAGCATCACTGTAATTAATTATGTTCAACATATTTATTTAACACATCTGTCTTATTTTAATTGCAGTCTTAGGCCCAATCCCAATTCTATCACTGTAACCCTACCCTTTCCCCTTGACCCTTGAAACAGATTGTAAAGGAGAAGGGCTTCAAAATTTACCCCTAAGAAATGGGACACCACTACTGCACCTGCACACATCATCATACATCATCGCGATCTCTTGCTTAATATGAGATTGATGATCGTGACTGCTGTAGTTTTTCCAGTTGGGTTTTTGGTATTAATCTTCAGGAAATCACTGAAGGCATATATTATGTTATCATGACGATATAATGTGGCAATAAGATCATAAATATACTGTGCATTTACACAGTGACCATATTCATCAATGTAGACACACAAAATCAGCATTAACATTATAGCAGACACTGTAAAAAATGCGATTCCCAGCCACTAGACTTTACTGACAGGGTATTTGAGTGTCATCGAGTGGCAGAATGTTGTGGGACTGCTGTACAGGAGTTATTATTATAGATTATAGATAGCGAAATTTAGCAGTTTTTTATTTTTATTTTTTAAAGCATGACCATAAAACATGAATGCGGTTATGAATATGTTAAAACATATGCTTGTTTGTTGTAAAAAATTGTAATAATGACAAAAAATATACTAATTTGTGGATCTCCTTACTTGCAGCCTTACTGCAGCTAAAGGGCCTTATTCTGTTTCATGTGTCTTATTTATAAAAAGATCTTGCAAAGATTATTTCCAAAAATCTTGGACTTCTTGGATTTCCTGGAAATTTTCATTATCATCATGATGATTGTAAAACATTTTATTATATTTTAATGGCGCGTACTTGTGATGTATTGATTAACATATTAAAGTACTTGAATTTGCAATTTAACATGATCTACGAAAACTTCATAGTTAACTCTTAAGGTGATGAACCATATACAGTAGAAGTCAGAATTATTAGCCCCACTTTGATTTTATTTTTTCTAATTAAATATTTTCCAAATGATGTTTAACAGAGCAACCTAATTACCCTAGTTAAACCTTTAAATGTCACTTTAAGCTGTATAGAAGTGTCTTGAAAAATGTCTAGTAAAATATTATTTACTGTCATCATGGCATAGATAAAATAAGTCAGTTTTTAGAGATGAGTTATTAAAACTATAATGTTTAGAAATGTGTTGAAAAGCTCTCCTTCAAACAGAAATTGAGGGGGAAAAAACAGGGTTCTAATAATTATGTCTTCAACTGTATACTGTAAGATTATATTTTTATTACATTGACATTGATTAAATTATTATTATTATTATTATTATTATTATTATTAGTAGTAGTAGTAGTAGTAGTAGTAGTAGTAATAGTAGTAGCAGTAGGTTATAGTGGTACACTGTATATAAAAATATCCATAAGTTAGCAGTTTTCAATTGTTTTTGTTTTTTGTAATTCATGTTTTTTTTTCACATTAATTTATGATTTAGAATTTTATTATGCTATTATAATTTCCAATAAATTTTTACCTCAAAGTAAAAAATAATAATAATTATTAACATATATTTAAAATATATAAATAATAATGATAATAATAATAATAATAATAAGGCGACGCAGGGGCGCAGTAGGTAGTGCTGTCGCCTCACAACAAGAAGGTCGCTGGTTCGAGCCTCTACTGGGTCAGTTGGCATTTCTGTGTAGATTTTGCGTGTTCTCCTTGCATTCGCGTAGGTTTCCTCCGGGTGCTCTGGTTTCCCCCACAGTCCAAAGACATATGGTACATGTGAATTGGGTAGGCTAAATTGTCCATAATGTATGAGTGTGAATGAGAGTGTATAAGTGTTTCGATGGGTTGTGGCTGGAAGGGCACATGCAGGATAAGTTGGCGGTTCATTCCGCTGTGGCAACCCCAGATTAATAAAGGGACTAAGCCGAAGAGAAAATGAAATTAAATAACAATAATTATAATAATAATAATAATAATAATAATAATAAACTGACTTTTATTACTATTTTTAATAGTTAAAACTGATATTTTGTCTGGGTTGATGTAAGGTACAAACTTTGTAATAAATTGGCAGTACATTCTTTTTTTATTTTACAGACTAATTTCTACTAAAATGACTACTAAAATATCAACAAAAGTCACTTTGTTAAACTGCAGAGTTACATTTTCAACATCAAAAGTTGACGGAGCAGAGATCAATGTCCCATAATGTAATTGACAAACAAAAATTAACAAGTTCATTCATCTTAACCCATCAAGAAGTGAGTAAAGAACAGTAAAACAATAACTTCAGAGAGTATTTTGAAAGTGTGAAAATATGTCAGGCAGCAAATGCTGTTTTGGAGAGATGGTCTTTGATCGGACACACTCTAAAGCATTTTACGTGTTGCCACAACCGACAGGTTCATAAGTAAATAAAGCATCTTTTCAGAGGGAGCACCTTCCGGCTCATAGGTCAGATTCCATTGTGGTTCCTGTGCCGATGGACAAATCCATTAAGTGAATCTTTATGAGAGCCCAGAACACTTGAGCACTGGCCCATAACTCCAGGATTGATCAGATGTGACACTAAGGGAAGAGGAGGGTCACGGCCAATGAAATAGAAACACAATGATAAAATCATTGGAGAATGGGACGGCATGTGGAAGTTAAAGCGAAACTCGAATGGCTTTATCGATTACACCCTCAATCTGTTTATGAAGTTTATTTTGCAGGGAGTCAGCAGGGAGCAGCAGCTGCAGGTTTGTTTGGAAGAATTAGCCCGTGATTATCTAGGGTTTGTGCAAGTCATTGAAAGCGTTGGCTTTAATGAGGTGGGGGATTGAAAAAATGATATATCAATACCCCCCACAGGTGCTTTATCGAGCTGATGCTGTTGGAGTTTACAGCTAATTTGGCTATAGACAGTCAGAGAATAATGTAATGCTAATAGAGCAAAGAAAACAGGATGCTAATGGATAGTCAGTGTAAAAACTAATGCTCCTGGGATTATTCATATTATACAATTGGTCTGTCAGCTTGACTTGTTATATATTTTCCACAATCTGAAATACTGTTAAGGCTTTTTGTTGTTATTATTATTTCTTTGTCTATGTAAAGCTGCTTTGACATTGTGAAAGTGTTAAACTAAAGATAACTTCATTGATTCATTTTCTTTCAGATTAATCCCGTAGCACTCGGAGGAAACCCACATAAAAACCATAGCACTCGGAGGAAACCCACACAAACACCAGGAAAACATGCAAACTCCACACAGAAGTAGGGTTTTGCATCGTTTTGTTTTTTTCGTTATCGGTGCTAAATCGATACTTTCAAAAAGATACCGGTGCCAAAACGGTGCCTGAACCGATTCTTTTGAGCCACAAAATTATGGTGGATGACTCTAGAAAAATCTTTTATTGTACAAAATCTTTTAAAAAATTATTTTAATAGAACACTTTAATTAAAGTTTAAATTTATATTATTTACATTAATATATTTCCTCTGAATAACACATTTCTAACATTCAAGTATTTCTAACTGAAAATTTTCAGTGTTTCCTATAAAAACAATTATTCTGGAGTCATAATAAGTTGTATTTCTTATTGTTTATTTTGTGAATAAAAGCTGTTTTTAATTTAAATAAAAATAAGGTCAGTATTAATAGCCTATTAAAAGCCAAGTATTAATACTTGCAGACTGTTTGTAAATTCAAGACTGCATTTACTAACGTAAAACTATGTACACTAGATTTCTGATTAATGATGGTCTCTGCATAGCCGATGACTTCCTATATTAAAGTGTTAAAATCGCCATTGAAAACTGAAGTCTAATATCATCAACAGTAGACATTTTGATAGTTTCACAACATGAACATGACTGAGGTTTAATCTTTTTATTACCTGTGTCACCTGTACCACATGTCTTTGGACTGTGGGGGATGCCGGAGCACTCAGGGGAACCCACGCGAACACAGGGAGAACATGCAAACTCCACACAGAAACACTAACTGAGCCAAGAATCGAACCAGCGTCCCAGCAACCTTTTTGCTGTGAGGCGTCAGCACTACCTACTGTGCCAATATGTCACCATTGTAACAATTTCTAAAAAAAATAATCACTTTCTGGCCATTGGATATTAGGCATGGATATATACATTGCGATAGTGATTTTCGAAAGTAATACATCGCTTTGTAAACGTTTATTATTACCATTTGATAATACGGAAAACGCAGTATAAATATGTTCTAATTGGCTATATTGATTAACAACTTTACTGAAGCCTCTCTACTTGACGGTTAGTCTCATGTTTCCGCCATGTTTGTAGTTTATTTACACTTTTTACATGAGTTTGTTGTTCTAATCAAACTCATGTGTAATGTATTGTGGGCAACATTAGACGTTAGAGTATGGATGCTTCTACACTTTGAATTTTTACCTGAAAGTAAACCATCCAGGAACCTTTGGCACACTCTTTTCAACATACTACTATGATTTGGGACATATGTATGTATGTATGCATGTAAAAAAGATGTGCACCTGCAAAAGACATTCTTCAGTGTGAAATGTGTGAGTGAGTGAGTGAGTGAGTGAGTGAGTGAGTGAGTGAGTGAGTGAGTGAGTGAGTGAGTTGGAGTGATGTGTATGAGGATGACGAGGTTGATTAAAACTTTCAAAATCTAATGAAAGAGGTGATGATCACTTTTATATGTTCAAATGTTTAGTGTGGAGGATATCATAAGGCCTTGAGACAATCAGATCTAAAACACAACATTTATGAGTGTTAAAGTTGCAAATCGGTCAGATTTGACCCCCTGGTTAAAAAAAAAAAAAAAAACTGCTTAAACCAGTCTAGGCTGGTTGGCTGGTTTTAGCTGGTCAACCAGGCTGGTTTAAGAGGGGTTTTGGCCACTCCCAGGCTGCTTTCCAGTCATTTTCAGCTGGGTCTTAGCTGGTCAGGCTGAAAAAATGACCAGCTAAAACCAGCTTGACCAGCCTGGTTCAAGCTGGACATAGCTGGTTTTGGCTGGGCTCCCAGCCTGGCTAGGCTGGTCAAGCTGGTTTTAGCTGGTCATCTCCCAGCCTGACCAGCCAAGACCAGGCTGGAAATGGCTGGAAACCAGCATGGAAGTGGCCAAAACCCTCTAAAACCAGCCAACCAGCCTAGGCTGGTTTAAAAAATTTTTTTGTATTATTATTTTTTTTTTCAGTTGGGCCAAACACAACAGGAAGGTTAAACCTTACTACTCAATTAGGTACCATATTTACATTATAATTTACTACATGACCATTAGAAAAATACATTCTATATAGTATGAATGAAAGTAGTATGAAAGGAATTTGAATGTACTTCATCTGTTATTAATCATTATCACTTGCTTCACTCAAATTCTTAAATTCTCTTGTTGCACCATAGGATAAGTGATGGGTTGATTGCATGTGCACTTTATTATCAACAGAATCCGATGTAGTAGGTCATCCCGGTACTTCTCACATACCATTTTTCAAGAGCTATGAATTTGGATATACTACTGTGCTTGCAAACTGGTTTTACTATACTGTATAGCACAGGTGTCAATTCCAGTTGCTGAAGGGCCACAGCTCTGCACAGTGTAGTTCCAACCCTCCTCCAACACATTACCTGTAGGTTTTAAACAAGCCTGAAGGATTCAATTAGTTTGATCAGGTGTGTTTAATTGGAGTTGAAACTAAACTGCAGTGCTGCAGCCCTTCAGGAACTGGAATTGACATATGTGCTGCATAGTATAGAATTATGCAATTTCGGATGCAGCCTCTATATCATGTTCTACTCTTTTCTATTCTATAAAACCATTGTTGTATATATTGTATTGCAACAACTACCATTAGTCAAAGCATTTATAAATTAAATAATCTTGAGCTATTTTCAAAATCTTCCAAAGAATTATTAATTTTGTTAATGATCTTATACTATTTTTCTCCATTATATTTTCCACTCTGTCTATTGTAAAAAAATAAATAAATAAATAAAATTGTGTGGACTTATCTAACAATATCACTTTTTAATTCATACATCTATAATTTATAACTTTTTTTAGTTGAAACAAATAACTTCACTAAAAAATAAATTAGTAAAATGAACGGTAAAAATACGTAATCTGTGGTTGCCAAAACTTTACAGTTAAACATATAATATAAACTGTAAAACATTTTTTTTAAATTGTAAACTACAGTATTCCCTTAGTTCACAGCCACACCCATTACAGGTCTTTCAGTCACTGCTAATGAGCTGATGATCTGAATCTGGTGTGTTTACTTAATGAGACCTGGAGACTGTGTAGAGCTGGTGATCCTCCAGGAGTGTGGTTGAGAAACACTACTTTATAGTTTTATAAAGCTTTATAGTATTATAAAAGTTAAAAGTGTGTCAAATTACAAACATCTACATAAAAACTGAGAATTCTGGGAAAGTCAATGTATGGTTATTAACCATATTTATTATATCTAGAAACCTACTGTTAACCAGGTTACAGATTTCCACTGTAGCATTTTTTTTAGTGTAGCATGCAGTTGTCACATTATTGACATAGTTTTGTTTCTGTTTTACTTAAGATATCTCTGTTGCTCTCACTGCTTCAGATAAAGCAGGGTTATTAAAAATAATCTTAATGATTATTGATGACACCATTAATTTCCTAAAGCATTGTGATGTTGCTCTTCCTATATGGTGTGCAATTTAAACAATAAACAAAAACAGTAGGAAGTAACTCAAGCTAAATAATGACATTAGAAACCAATGGAAGTCACACTGCTTGAAATAAATGTGACTTGATCAATTCTTACAAAGAACCAACTGTGTAACATAAATTGTGTTAATGATGTAGTATGTGTTTGCTTTAACATTCACGTCAAACACTTAAACACAACCAGTGGCGGAAAGAGTCCTGAAAAATGTACATTAAAAAAGTAAAAAGTACCATTACTTGCCCAAAAAGTTTGTAAATTATATAATAAGTAAAAGTATCTGTTGTAACTATTACTGAGTATGAGTAAAAATATTTTTAAGTACTTAATAGTTGTGAGTAATAGTATTACGCTGTGAAAACGTCTGTCATCATCTAATCAGTGACATTGGGTCTAAACTAGGGGTGTCCAAACTCGGTGCTGGAGGGCCGGTGCTCTGGAGAGTTTAGCTCCAACCCTAATCAAACACACCTGAACCAGCTAATCAAGCTCCTACTAGATCAGGGGTATCCAAACTCGGTCCTAGAGGGCCGGTGTCCTGGAGAGTTTAGTTCCAACCCTAATCAAACACACCTGAACCAATTAGTCAAGCTCTTACTACATATACTAGAAACTTTCTGGTAGGTGTGTTGAAACAAGTTGGAGCTAACTCAGCCAGGACACCGGCCCTCCAGGACTGAGTTTGGACACCACTGTACTAGATATACTAGAAACTTCCTGAAAGGTGTGTTGAAGCAAGTTGGAGCTAAACTCAGCAGGACATCGGCCCCACAAGACCGAGTTTGGACACACCTGGTCTAAACAGTCTCTCGGCCCTTGCGGGTAAAGATTTTGGGTATCTTCTTGGACACTTTTAATGCTTCCAAACAGTTTGCTGCATGTCTTAAGGTAGTTCATTATGATGTGATTTACCTTCTATGTGTGATTTGATTGGACGGGAATCACAGGACTGATTTTTCTAATCCCCAATAGACAAGAAAAGATAAAGTAGTGACAGCAGGTTGAAGGAAAGTAGTGGAGTAAAAGTACCAATAAAGCACTAAAAATGTACTCAAGAGAAAGTAAAAGTACACATTTTGAAAACTTCTTAGTAAATCATAATTCCTAAGAAAAAGAAACTACTTATTTATTGTAAGTTGAGTATTTGTAATTTGTTACTTTACACCACCGAATACAACCTTTGAAACTTCCATGTCTGATCTGCGTGATTTTAAAACGTTCTCTTCAGCTGCCCTCAGGAGTGTATTACTGGGAAAAGATCCACGATGGTCTGTTGTTGTTGTTCTTTTTTCGTACACCTGATAGCAGAGAATTGTAAAATGTAGATAATTCCTCATGGGTGGCTCAAGCTAAGCGATTTTCAGATTGTTGATACTGTAGCAAATGATGCTCAGTAATTGTCTGCCATGTGCGTTATATCCCCCCGGTCAAAACAGAAGCAACATTTGTCATATTCCATCAACGGTGTTTGTGTGGCAGCTCTAAAAAACCTGCTGTACGATTCAGCTTTTGGACGGGCTTTCAGATGATTCATAATCAGCTCTGTGTATTAATTAAAACTCGATTGTTTACACAATGAAGGGAATTAACAGGAAATAAAAAAGAGCTAAAATTAGTCATGTCTAAATGAGAGTGTTGATTTTACTTTAATATGTTTATTTTTGCAATGATGGACGATGCCAACACAAAAATTACAAACTTCACCTTTACATGTTAAAAATTTATATTTTTTTTAATTGTAAAACTGTGGTGATAAAGTATATTACACATATTTTGCATCATTTAAACTTGTATAATGGTAACACTTTATAAAGCGCTCATTGGAAATACCTACTTACTCCTAGGGCCGTTTATATCCAAATTGATAATTATCCGCACTATATTGGTGTTTTGTTGCATCAAATTTTTATGAGGTGGATCATTAGCCCAATGCTCAACCCCCAACCTGAAGGACCAGGACATATACACATACACTACGGACAATTAAGCTTACTCAATTAACCTATAGCACATGTCTTTGGACTTGTGGGGGAAACCGGAGCACCAGGAGGAAACAGAACCGAACACGGGTAGAGCATGCAAACTCCACACAGAAATGCCAACTGACCTAGTGGGGGGTCGAACCAGCGGCCTACTTGCTGTGAGCCGACAGCACTAACCACTGCGCCATCGTGCCATTGGAAATACTTGGGTCATTAAAATGACTTCAAAAATAATTATATTGTAATCAATCTTAAGATTCTTTGCCCCATCAAGGGTTAATTAATGCTCGATTGTGTATGCATAATACATTTAATGCCTCATACAGTTTAACCTTTTCTGTAAAGCGACCTTGAGTTTAGAAAAAAAACGATATAAATAAAACTTAATTTACACAAGCCAGCGACTTCACTGCAAGGGTAATGATTAACATCTTGGAACAGCAGCAGTTTTACCTCAAACCAATGAAGTATGATAACATCCACAGATTATTCGTTTATTTACTCTGCCTAACTCAAGGAGTGTGCAAAAAGAAGCCATCCGTAACGGTGAAGCAGATATTCTGCTGAAATGCTATAGCCATCGTTGCAGCAAAAGAACTGGATACATAAATACGGACACAGGCTGGCATTACTTGTGCAGGTTTATTTAGACTACTTTTGTAAAAAAAAAAAAAAAAAACAGTACATCTGTGATCATATTTTTCCATCAGTCAATTCAGACAACATAAAGATAAAGCATTAGAATTGTGAGCAACGAAATACACTCGCTGGCCACTTTATTAGGTACACCTATCCAACTGCTTGTTAACGCAAATTTCTAATCAGCCAACCACATAGCAGCAACTCAATGCATTTAGGCATGTAGACATGGTCAAGATGATCTGCTGCAGTTCAAACCAAGCATCAGAATGGGGGGAAAAAGATGATTTGAGTGACTTTGAATGTGGCCTGGTTGTTGGTGCTAGACTGGCTGGTTTGATTATTTTAGAAACTGCTGATCTATATATTCAGGAACAACCATTTCTAGGGTTTACAGAGAATGGTCCGAAAAAGAGAAAATATCTAGTGAGCAGCAGTTCTGTAAGTGCAAATGCCTTGTTGATGCTAGAGGTCACAGGAGAATGGCCAGACTAAAGTATGCAAAAGAGTATCTCTGCATGCATAACACGTGAAATCTTGAGGCGTTGAACCTCCAGTCAGCTATAAGAACAGGAATCTGAGTCTACAGTTTGCACTGGCTCACCAAATTTGGAAAATTAGACAATTAGTCATTTGACGTCAACACCGTAAAAGCATGGATCCATCCTGTCTTGTATCAACGGTTCAAGCTGGTGGTGGTGGTGTAATGGTATGAGGGATATTTGCTTGGCACACTTTGGGCTCATTAGTACCAATTAAGCATTGTGTCAATGCCACAGCCTATCTGAGTATTGTTGCTGGCCATGTCAATCCCTTTATGACCACAGTGTACCCATCTTCTGTTGACTACTTACAGCAGGATAACGCCCCATGTCATAAAGAGTGAATCATCTCAGACTGGTTTATTGAATATGGCAATGAGTTCACTGTACTAAAATGGCCTCCACAGTCACCAGTTCTCAATCCAATAGAGCACCTTTGGCATGCGGTGGAAGGGGAGATCCGCATCATGGACGTGCAGCCGACAAATCTGCAGGAACTGCATGATGCTATCATGTCAATGTGGAGCAAACTCTCTGAGGAATTTTCCAGTATCTTGTTGAATCTATTCCACAAAGGATTAGGGTAGTTCTGAAGGCAAAAGGGGGTCCAACCCAGTTCTAGTAAGGTGTATCTAGTAAAGTGGCAGGTGAGTGTATACACGCTGTATAACATAAAACATTTACAAAATAATTGCTGGGGAATCATCTCTGACAAACTTTTGATATTGAAATTTGCAATTGCATTCTTTAATATTTAATTGTTTAGAACAGTCATAACTATAACATACAATTGTTTTGGTGACTAATGAGGACTCTACATAAGCAAAATTTATTTTATATTGTAAAAACGCATTATTTACTCTTACCCTGCTCTTAAACCTAACCTTTAATTAAGCATAATTAAGGCAATGTAGCAAAATTTATATTGGAAAAAGACAGCATTCATGTGTTCACTTTCCACAAACACACTAATTATTAAAATACTTCTTCGAGTGATTAACAAACCGTAGGAACCAGGACCACAGGAATGATGATGAGATTGACAATTCAAGACCTGACACAGACTGAACAAAAATCAGGAGTATAAATGCACAGGCAATTTGACAAATAACAAACAGAGGTACACCTACGTGGAACTAATGAACACTAACAAATGGCGGGGAAATAGAACAAAGGAATCACATGGTACAAACAAAAGCACATGGAACGCATGGCAGGAACCTGACATTTAAGTATGGTTTTTAAGCATTTTAAATTATCAGGACACATGTCCTCAGAAACCTAGGTCATATAGATGTCATTAGGCAAATTTCTTGTAAACTACATAAACCAGTACACACACAACAATGCATGTTTTCACACATCAACAATAAATGTCAATAAATATCCCTGTTAAACTAATAAGTTTAATTAAATGTCACAAATATCAAGTTCTACATTACAATGAGAAAACACACAAACAATTATGAGGCTCATTCTGAAAACGGAGGCCTATATACATCTCTGAAGATCACAAATTATGTAGCCAGAAGTACGTACAGTATGGCTGCATTTTGTCTTTAAAAACAAATGCTACAGGATGAAATGACACGCTTACCAGCTGACCGCTTACCTCTGTATGGACGGCTTTACTGCTATAACCAGTTTGTCCAGTTAGCGTGCAGTGTATGTTGGCAGATGTGAGACGCATAGACGAGTAAATAAACAAGTAAATAACAGGGTGAGATTGTGGTACAATCTGAAAATGTGGTAAAATCAGCTGAGGGTATTTCTTTTTCTGGATTGCTTTTAAAAACTGTTGGTTGAGTTTAGGGAAGTGGATGAGTGGGTCAGTCGGTTCTTTTGAAAACACTATTGGTTGGGTTTAGCAATGGAGGAGGGTGGGTCATTGGAGTCTGTCAGTAAAGCTGTGGTCACACTTGACTTTTCTTCCCATAGACTTCCATTTATATGTAAGCAAATTTGTCAGACCGGAAATGCAGGCTCATGTGTTAAGTTTCGCTGGTCGCTGCGGTGCAAAGTTCAAGCTTGGTAAACTCTGACCTGCGAAATCGCATCACTTGACTGCGTGAGACCAATCAAGGATCAAAACATGACCTCTCTGGAAAGAAATTTAAAACATGGAGCAATCGCTCGCTTTTTTAAATGTCTAATAAGCTTGTTTAATCCCGCCCCTTTTTGCAGCGCCGCCCGACAGAATTTCGCTCACATAAAGCCCAATGTGACTGGAGCTTCAGTCATTCAGTCAGTTGACAGTCAGTCAACAGTGGCCTCTGGTGGATTTATGCGAGAACAGCAGGCAAGAATGGCACTCGTGAGAAAATTCTGAGAACTGAAAACGCATACACAGCGACCTCTGGTGGATTTGTGAAAAAAAAAAAAACTGCAAAAAGAACATAGCTCTTGAGAAGTATTTAGCACTCTCCAGAAATGTATATAGGGGTACGTTTTCAGAATGACCTTGGTTTGCAATTATGATATAAAGGCAATCTTTTTTTTAACAGTAATCATAATATGATCGTAATTGACATAAACAGAATAATTTGGTATTAACGCACTCAATAATTTGGATTACATTTACGATGTCTTCATACTGCTATAAGCTTGACAATGAATGGATAAAAAAAGAGAATGAGAGTGTTTTGAATGTATGAAGTATTTTCATTGGTGTTCTGAAGATAAGCTTCTTATTTTTTCAGAATGACAGGATGTAAACCATCTCTTGAACATGAATGGTTTTAAACTGTCCCGTGTAGCTTTGGATTTACTCTTGGGGCTGTTGTTCTGACAGAAAACAAATCTTCTCCAAAGTTACAGTGAAGCGTCAACACAGCATGTTTCTGCCACCATCATGGTTCACATAGCAGGGATGCTGTGTTTCTGATGAATAGTGTTTATACTGCCAAACATGCCGTTTAGTCTGATGGCCAAAAACTCGATTTTGGTCTCTCCAGATAAAACCTTTCTTCCAGCTGGCTTAGTCTCCACATGGCCAAACTGAAGATATTACATGCGCATTTCTCCCCAATGTCCTTCATCTGAGATCAGTCCATGTATCTTCGCTCTGATTTGAGCTTTTGCAGTGTCCCGATGCAAATTCCACTATAACACTTATTTAATGTGAAATTCAATGATTTATGATACAGCCAATTTAAACAGCATGCTGAGTGAACTAATTCCTAAAACAAACTGGCTGCATTAATTATTATTTTGGTTTCATGTTAAAGGGGTGAGTGATTATACAGTTGAAAGCAGTAGTTTACATATACTGTATAAAAAGGCACATAACCATTTTTTAAAAAGTCAGATGTTAATATAACTAAAATCTTTCTCTTTTAGGTAAGTTGGGATTATCAAATTTGTTTCTCTTATGCTTAATAGCAGAATAATGAGAGAGATATGTTTTGAGAAATTGTTAAATTTTTTCTTAAAAGTCAAGTTTACATACGATAAGATTAAAATGCCTCTAAAAAGGCTCAGAGGATGGTGTAAAGGTTTTGGAAGTTTCTGATTGGCTAATTGACAACATTTGAGTTAATTGGAGGCACAATTGTTGAATAGTATTTAAGAAAAACTTAACACAGTGCTTCCTTGTGTGACAACATGGGAAAATTAACAAGCCAGAATCAACAAAAAAGCCAGATTACAATTTGCTAAATGACCCTGGGAATATTTTTGGAGACATGTCCTGTGGTCTGATAGAACTAAGATTGAACTGTTTGGCCGTAATGAAAAGTGTTACATTTGGAGGATAAAGGGGAAAGCTTACAAGTCTAGGAACACCATCCCAACTGTGAAGTAAGGGGGCGGCAGCATCATGTTGTGGGTCTGTTTTGCTGCAAGAGGGACTGGACCACTTCAAAGCATAGATGGCATCATGAAAAAAGAACATTATTTAGAAATACTGAAGCAACATCTCAAGACACATTTTTAAAGAATCTTCTAAACAGCTTAAAGTGTCATTTAAAGGCTTAAAAGGTTAATTAGGTTAACTAGGCAGGTTAGGGTAATTAGGAAAGTTATTGTATAAGGGTGGTTTTTTAAATTAGCTTAAATGAGCTAATAATTTTGTTCTTAAAATGGTGTTTAAAACATTAATAACTACCTTTATTCTGGCCGAAATAAAACAAATAAGACTTTTTCCAGAAGAAAAAAATATTAACAGACATAATGTGAAAATTTCCTTTCCCCCTTAAACATAATTTGGGAAATATTTAAAAAAGAAAAAAAAATGAAGGGGGCGTTCTGACTATACTAACTATATATATATATATATATATATATATATATATATATATATATATATATATATATATATATATATATATATATATATATTATTATTAAGTTATTATTGTTGTAGACTGAAGTAATTGACAGCTATGATTTGTTCTATTCCTGGTAAGGGTTATAGGGTTTGTAATGGATATATTTGAAAATTAATCAAAATTAAATATTTTAACAAAATTATTATTATTATTATTATTATTATTATCATTATTATTGCATTATTAAATGTATTAAGTATTTATCTTTTTTTTTCTTTTTTTTTCTTTTTCTTTTTTTGATATGGCAAGTAAAAATCTTTTCTAACTGGGATATTCAAAAGAATCCTTTGCATTTAGCCCTGTATCAGTCTAAAATGACATCCATGATGGTCTTAATGTCTTAAATTTCTCCAACCTGCAGAAACCCTGATCTTAAAATGTTGCCCTCCAAATCTATCACAATTATCTATATTAGTGTCAGGGAGTTGTAGATTTGGGCGACGCAGTGGCGCAGTAGGTAGTGCTGTCGCCTCACAGCAAGAAGGTCGCTGGGTGGCTGGTCTGAGCCTTGGTTTAGTCGATGTTTCTGTGTTGAGTTTGCATGTTCTCCCTGCATTCGCGTGGGTTTCCGCTGTGGCGATCCCGTATTAATAAAGGAACTAAGCTGACAAGAAAATGAAAATAAATGAAGAGTTGTAGATTTTTCAGATTTTTTTTTTTTATTTATAGATGACACACATGAACACATATGTGTTTTATTCTGTGCTAAATTCCAAGGCCTGAGGCATTGACACAATTTCTGTACCTTGGAGTGATTCTTGACCTTGAAGGAATCATGGCCTGCCTCCAGCTATTCTCTAAGAACAAGCCCACCCAATGGGGCACAGGAGAGATGTGTATCTGATCTCATATGTAGCCTGCCCTGCTCCCTCTATTCCGAAAGCGATGTTATCACAGGCACATGCCATGTTGATATATTTTAGAGGTGCATATAACTGGTATGCAGGTGCACAAGTGCAAGATATGGCAATAAAGAAGTGTTATTGCGTACCATTTTGGGACCTTGCAACCTAGGTTAATATAATAAAAAAGAGCAGATCCAACCTGTCATTTATTTGGCTTTCATCCCTGATGCACATCCACTTGCCACATCCAAAGTGACTTTTGACCCACAACCAGATGTTGACTTAAAGATGCAGGCTTTGCCCATGTGATGGAACCTGTTGTGAAAGACAGGAAAAGAAAATAAACATGCAAGACTTTGTGTTGGAGTGGCACAGTGGCTCAATGGTTAGTATTGTCGCCTTGCAGCAAGAAGGTCCCTGGTTCGAGTCCCAGCTGGGTCAGTTGGCAATTCTTTGTGGAGTTTGTATGTTCTCCCCACGTGAATTAATTATCCGACTAATTATCAGTAGTGAATGAGTGTGTGTGTGTGAATGAGTGTGTATGGATGTTTCCCAATACTGAGGCTGCGTAAAACATATTCTGGAATAGTTGGCGTTTATTCCGCTGTGGCGACTACGGAAATGGAGACTTCACCAAATGAAAATGAATAAATGTGTTGTTTGTGTTGACAAGCTGACGCATCACAGACATTGAATTGGTTGTCACTATGCACTATGACATACTACTTTAGAAGAAATTACGTACTCATTACTCATTACTTATTTGTTGTTTATAAATCGCCCTGACACCCTACGTCAAAGCAAAGTGTGCAGAAAGAGTAAAAAAAAAAAAATCTAAACATGCTTTAAAGGTTCACGAAACACCAAAACACATTTTTTGGGCTGTTGACAGTCATAGATGTGAGCCACACTGCTAAAAAAAAAAACACACTATTAGGACACATATATTAAACAAAAAAGAGAAAATTGGTTGTTTTTGCATTATTTCAAGCAAATTCATTCTTTCGGTTTGAGACAAATTTTTGAAGCTGCGTCACGGCGATTAGATACTTGCATTTAATCCAGCATGGAGAGTGGACATCACCACCTGCGAGTGCATCATGATGTCTCTGAGCGTTCAGCATTAATTCATAAGAAAGACTTGGTTCAAACCAATCAATGCGCTCTATTGTGAACGAGGTACAACTTCGTTAATACATGAGTATTACTAGTATCACTAGTACATGATAGCGTCAAAGAAAGTTTTCACCTGTTACAGTGTCCAAACAGCAGAGAGATGCCACATTGTATTGCCAAAACAAGTGGAAGAACAAGAATGTACAGGCATGGGTCATCAGTGTTTTGTTTATAAATGTGCTGCAACGAAGGTTTTGTTTTTATTTCCCCGCTCAAATGTGGATTACAATGCACGCAAAAAATGTTTGTAAAGAACCTTTTTTTTTACCCGAGAGCTTTAAGCATCTGGAAATGATGAAATTCGGATTTGCCGCTCGTCTCCTTTTAAAACTTACACGGCTCCAGTTGGTGTTGATTGTCCTGTCTCTACAGCTTAGGTAAGTGCATGTGATCGGTGTTCTTTGTTTATTCAAATGGCAAATTTAGTTTCGTCAGCAGTACTCTTTCAGTTTTTTAAAGACATACCTTAAAGACATACAGCAATATTAGAGTACAATATTATGGACTGAAAGATCCGCTGAAATACTGCTTTACAAATGTAACCATGTAAACACTTTAATCAAACTATTATCATGGTACAGCATTTTCACTGCATTTTGTGACAGAATAGTCTATAAACACACAACTTTCTGACGCTACCTATCAAGTACATCTAAGTTACCAAGAAATGCAGAGGTTTTTTTCTTCCATTCGCCATGCGGCATCAAACATTCAATTAGAACTACACTCTTTCAGCAGTCCCTCGCATACAATACCTCATTTGTCACGTGGGGGACATGCATGAAATGTAACTGAATGAAAGTGAAAGTGCCAAACTGCAGTTAAAGTTGAAAAATTTATAATTTGGCAAATAATTTGATTACTGTTGTCCATGTAAACACAGTCACTGTCTTTCTCCCCTGCGTCTGTGTTTGTTTTGCCTCTGTGAAAACCAGAGCGTACTCGCATGGAAACTCCCATTTTTATGCAAAAACCTTCCTATTTACCCCCCGACACTCCCACCTAAAACTTTAAAAGTTTTTCCATATCCTTAGGATGTATCCTATAGGTTATATGCACAGCTAGTGTTCCTTCCCATACTGATAAACTTCCGGTGAATGGTTAACACTTCCTGCTTTGCTACTGTTCAGACGTCTTTGCCCGCTGCTCCGCTCTTCGCACTCTTGCTTTTATATCTTATACCCTAATTTTAACTTGAGCCTATCAGCACAGTGCTCAAACAACACGGCTTGAAGATCAGCATCGATTCTACAAACTTTCTGGAATATAGCTTTACTAACAAGAAAGGAATTACCGTCTAAACAATCCTCCCGCTACCAGCTATCAGCTGCTTACATTCCGGAGACGGGAAGACACGGCTGTGAAAATGCCTCTGGATCGGATTAATTCAGATTCTCACTGCTGTACAAACTGCCACAAACTTCTACAAAAGATTGCAGTTCTTGAAACGAAGTTGCTTGCGATCCGACCAGAACTTCAGCTTCATTGTGGATTCTCTCAGCACACAGCCGGTGAGTCCCATAAATCTGTTCCTGCTACTGTTTTGAGCACAGAAAAACAGAAAAGAACTGTTGAAAATGAGCATTGGCATAAACAAGGTGCGAGACCAAAGGGTACTCGTGGGGTCAGATCATACGCTGCCGCATTAGCGTCTTCTACCCCAAATACAGCTCGGACTCAAATACAGCTTCAGAACAGATATAAAGTTTTGAGTAATATGGGTGAAGAATCCCCAAATGTAGTCAGACAGAGATCGCATGATTCAGCAACTAATTCTGCATGGAACAGAGGCTCAAGGCCGACTAGACACCAGCATTCTGCTCCGATCACACCTGAGATAAGAACACTAGTCGTAGGAGATTCAATAATCAAGAATTTCAGGAGCAGATCTACAATGACATACTGCTTTCCTCATGCAACAATTTCTGATGTAAACAAAGAGCTTGAGGAAATTCTGAAAAAGCACAAGACGGCAAAACGGATTATCATCCATGTGGGGAAGAATGATATTCGGAAAGAACAGTCAGAACTGCTCAAGAAAGATTTCTGTGAGCTCTTGGAAACAGCTGAAAGATTGAAGGTTCAGCCGTTCATAAGTGGACCACTCCCTGCAAGAGGGACAAATATGTTTTCACGGCTTCTTGGTCTAAATGTATGGCTACAGAAAACATGTAACAAGAAAGGACTGAATTTCATCGACAACTTCAATCTCTTCTGGAACCAAAGACAGCTGTTTACATCAGACGGCCTTCATCCAAACAAACTTGGTGCAAAGGTGCTAAAGGACAATATTTTTTTCTCCCTCAATCATCCATCAGCTGTGTGTGCCACTGAACTGAACTGCAAACACACACCTAGCAAATGTCCGGATGACCACAGGACTTCAAATCAGCTCCTGAGTGGACTTGTGGCTGACGAATCACCCAAGGACAGTGATAATGCCACGCAGCCAAAACACCCAATGTTGATAGAGACACTATCAGTTGCCCTCTGCTCAACACAGGCAGACTGTGACGCATCAGAACAGCATCAAGTCTCGTCACTCAAAAATGATCCTCAGGAAAACATATTTCTGCAGACAGAATCTCCAGATGCACAGCCTCTGTCACCGGACACGTTCTCATTGTCACAATGTTCACCACTCTTGGGTTTTTCAAAAAAGATGGAGGAACTGGTGTGTGCTGGAACTAAACTTTCACACTCCATTGCCGCAAGCCCCCAGTTACCAACCAAAAAGCGGCCTGCTCCACAACCACCTATGAGCCCACCTGGAAGAGCCCTCCGATCACACCGCCAGGGCCCAAACAACAACGCCCCATCTTCAGCTGGTGAACACAAGAGCTCTCTGTGATGTGTGTCGGGGACCTGCTTAGATAACAGTGTCTTTATCAAATGTTTTCAGAACAAGCAGGAACCCAGTGTGTCTGTAGCTTTCTCTAAGCAGATATGTGTTGTGTTAAGTGACAGAAAACCAAAGACTTCATCAGGCCGTAAAGCAAATCATTCAAATCTGGTGTCTATTAAATGTAGATCTGAGACTACTATAGAAAAAACAGCTAAAACTGTTAAGTTAGCGCTTTTAAACATCAGATCACTCAATAATAAGTCACTTTTAGTCAATGATTTTATCAACACAAATTGCCTTGATTTTATGCTTTTAACTGAAACTTGGCTAGATGACAGTTGTAGCGCAGCAGTTCTAAATGAAGCAGCTCCTTTAAACTTTGACTTTTTGAGTGTTTGCAGAGTTAATAGGAGAGGTGGAGGCATCGCTGCCCTGTTTAAAGATGTGTATGAATGTAAACAAGTGTCATTTGGTGACTATTTTTCTTTTGAATATCTGAGTATAGCACTAAAAGGGTCTCCACGCATCTTACTGATCATTATCTACAGACCTCCAAAATATTCTCCAGCTTTTATTGAGGATTTTACAGAGCTGTTATCAATAGTAACATCTGAATTTGATTATTTTAGTATTGCTGGGGATTTTAATATTCACATTGATAATCCAGAAATCAATGCTGTAAAAGAACTGATGACTGTTTTTAACACTTTTGATCTGACTCAGCATGTTCAAGGACCCACACACAATCGTGGACACACTCTTGATCTACTTATAACTAAGGGTTTACACATTTCATCAACTGTTGTTAAGGATGTGGCACTATCTGATCATTTCTGTATCTTTTTTGATATATTGATCACTCCAGCTATTAAAGACAGATCTGTCTCTGTCAGAAAGAGATGCATAAATGAGAACACCAGTGAGCAGTTTATGAAAGCCATATCGCTGGCACCAAGTATATCTGCAGATTCTGTTGATTCTCTTCTTGATTTGTTCAATTCTAAAATTGAGAATGTCATAAATGACATCGCTCCTGTTAAAGTCAAGAAGATGACTGGCAGGCAAAAGGGATCTTGGACAAGGTCACCGAAAGTACAAATGATGAAAAGACAGTGCAGAAAAGCTGAGCGTATGTGGAGAAAGACGAAACTAGTAGTCCATTATAACATCTATAAAGACAGTCTTCATGCCTTTAATATGGAACTAAACACTGCTAGACAGACTTTCTTTTCAAGCCTTATAAACAGCAACTTAAATAATGCTCGTACACTCTTTGCAACGATAGAGAGACTCACAAACCCCCCCAGTCAGATTCCAAGTGAGCTCCTCTCTGAAAGCAAATGTAATGAGTTTGCTCATTTCTTCACTGATAAGATCAATAATATCAGAAAGGCAATCAGCTCATCCAATCAGCCAAGTTGTGTCGATATCAAACAAGCTCAACCACAACTTAAGAAATCAGACATTATGTCTGATTTCATGGCAATTAACGGTAAAATCTTAGAAGAGACTGTGCAAGTTATGAAAACATCAACCTGCAGTCTTGACACGCTTCCCACATCATTCTTCAAAACGGTGTTTACCTGTTTAGAAATGGATCTTCTAAAAGTGGTAAATGCTTCACTTCTCTCAGGGATTTTTCCAACCTCACTTAAAACTGCAGTTGTTAAACCCCTCTTGAAGAAGAGCAACCTGGATAACACCCTATTGAGCAATTACAGGCCAATCTCAAATCTCCCTTTCATTGGCAAAATCATTGAAAAAGTTGTTTTTAACCAGGTTAACAAGTTCTTAAACTTCAGGGGGTGTTTAGACAATTTTCAATCGGGGTTCAGAGCACATCACAGTACAGAGAGCGCTCTTATAAAGATAATCAATGATATACGCCTAAATACAGATTCAGGTAAAATAACAGTGCTGGTATTGTTGGATCTCAGTGCTGCATTTGACACTGTCGATCACAGCATACTTCTGGATAGGCTGGAAAACTGGGTTGGGTTGTCTGGCACGGTCCTCAAATGGTTTAGATCTTACCTAGAAGGTAGAGGTTACCATGTCAGTATAGGTGACCATAGGTCGAGGTGGACACCCATGACGTGTGGAGTCCCACAAGGCTCGATTCTGGCACCTCTCCTGTTCAACCTTTACATGCTCCCTCTAAGCCAAATAATGAGAAAGAACCAAATCTCCTACCACAGCTATGCTGATGACACTCAGATCTACCTAGCCTTACAGCCTAATGACTACAGCCCCATTGACACCCTCTGCCAATGCATTGATGAAATGAGCAATTGGATGTGCCAAAACTTTCTTCAGTTAAACAAAGAGAAAACTGAAATTATTGTGTTTGGAAACAAAGATGAGGTTCTCAAGGTAAATGCGTACCTTGGCACTAAAGGTCAAACGACAAAAAATAAGGTCAAGAATCTTGGTGTGACTCTGGAGTCAGATCTGAGTTTCAACAGTCATGTCAAAGCAGTCAGTAAATCAGCATACTATCATCTCAAAAACATAGCAAGAATCAGATGCTTAGTTTCTAGTGAAGACTTAGAGAAACTTGTTCATGCTTTTATCAGCAGCAGGGTGGATTACTGTAATGGACTCCTCACTGGTCTTCCTAAAAAGACAGTCAGACAGTTACAGCTCATCCAGAACGCTGCAGCCAGAATTCTAACCAGAACCAGAAAATCAGAGCACATCACACCTGTCCTCAGGTCTTTACACTGGCTGCCAGTTACATTCAGAATAGATTTTAAAGTATTATTACTGGTCTATAAATCACTAAATGGCCTAGGACCTAAATACATTACAGATATGCTCACTGAATACAAACCTAACAGATCACTCAGATCTTTAGGATCATATAAACTAGAAGTTCCAAGAGTTCAGTCAAAGCAGGGTGAATCAGCTTTTAGCCACTATGCCCCCCGCTGCTGGAATCAGCTTCCAGAAATGATCAGATGTGCTCCAACATTAGGCACATTCAAATCAAGACTGAAAACACATCTGTTTAGCTGTGCCTTTACTGAATGAGCACTGTGCTGCGTCCGACAGATTGCACTATCATGTTTTTCTCTTCTTCTTCATTCTTTTATATCACATTTTACCTGTTTTTATGTTTTGTTTTGTTTTTATGCATTTTTATTATTTGTTTTTACTTTTATTTTACTTGTTTCTTTTATTCTTGTTTATGTAAAGCACTTTGAATTGCCATTGTGTATGAAATGTGCTATATAAATAAACTTGCCTTGCCTTGCCTTAATATGACTTTTTTCCATTTTATATGGTTGCTTTTACAGCATCGGTGTTGTACTATAATTAAAATATTATCAGTTAAATAGACTTCAGCGTTTATTTAGCTGTTCAAGCGTAAAATGAGATGAAAAGCCATTTACCTGCTTGAGCTCATCAGGATCAGCAGGTGAGCGCAGAAACTATTGAAAATATTGGGGTAAAATAAATGTTCATATTTTAAAGACATGGCATTGAAAAATGTAATTTAATGCAGTGCTTTTTGTACATTATGAGACCCATTTTATATCGTATATCACTCAGGCAGTGGAGATCAATGTTTTTAAAGAAAACACGCAGATTTTGTAACTGCATACAGGTCACCGAAGCGTTTGACCCAAGTTACTGAAAAATTAAAAGTCCTTCCACATACTTCTGCATATACCCTATTCTGCTTATTTCCAACCAGCTCCAACACATGAGACCATTATGTAGTTCAGGTCTGTGCAATTAAGCTGCATTTAACTTTGGATGTCAGATCTGGAAATTACCTTATCATGTTTTACTAAAGAAGTCAGAAAAGCAATCATGTTTACATAAACAGTATAGACAATAAACAAAGTGTTGCATTTTTTAACGTTAGACATCCACATACACCATAGAAACATGTCTACAAAACTTTGGGACTCAAACCATACAAGGGAATATGACAGAAATTTTATAAAAAGTTATTATATATAGCTTGAACTAACTTAGGGTGCAGCCATCTTGAATTCCCAACTTGGAATTGAGGCAGATTGAGTTCCAAAAAAGGAACCCAGACTTTTATTAGTTGTTCTTTTATAAAACCTGACATAAAAGTTCCAACGTCTTACATATGATGACAAATTGAATGCAGCCTTATGGTACATGCTAAACTCTGCAGGATAGAGTGCTAATGTGATACACTAAGGGAACTACAATGATCCATTTTTTAAGTGTTTCATTCTTGCAAATTATGTTTAATTATAAACTAATTTCGAGAGGATCACGTGATTATGTTTGACCACGGCTGGTCCTGCATTAGCCATCGTATAATTTACCAATCAGATGAATCCAAAGACACTATAAATAACCTGATTTTTTTTTACCTCTGTTATCATCTTGAAGAATCCCCCATTCACCTCTACTCCTCCCCCTCTTTCCTAGATTAATCCAGGTATAGGACAGCATGGTAGCTCAGTGGTTAGCACTGTTATCTCACAGCACGAAGAAAGCCACTGGTTCGAGTGCCGGTCAGGCCAGTTAGCAATTCTGTGTGGAGATTATGTGTTTGCATGGGTTTCCCCCAGGTACTCCAGTTTCCTCCCACAGTCCAAAGACATGCAGTATACGTGACTGATTAAACCAAATTGGCACAGCATTTAGTTCTAGACTTCCAACATAGGTCTTTCAGTCAGTGGTCTAACAGGCCGTGGCAACTTTCAATCATCATCAAAAGGCCCAAAGATTTAATTTAGGGGAGCTCTCGAGACTTAACTGAGCTCAGACTCCGCTCTCGCCCTACAAAACGGGAGGCAGCCCTGGGCTCAAGGATCTTCTGAGCTCAGGGCTGTCTCCTGGGACAGCATACCAAACACCCCTTATCAATCATTAGCTAAGTGTGAACTCTCGAAACCCTGCTTATAGCAGGCACAGTAGAAAGTGTTCTCTTATGCAGCATACACGATTAGCACAAACAGCTTACAACAAATAGTTTGCATGGTTAGTGCAGAAAACCTTGAGATCAAACACTGATTCATACATTCTGCATTAAGACATAGACTGGTGTCAGGGAGGGTACTGCCACAAATACATAATGTATTCAAGACTTTTCTTTGGTTCCTTGCCACGAACACTGATGGTACCATCAGTTTTTTTGGCAAGATTTCATGTACTTATATGTCCATATGTATAACAAGACTAATGAGAAAGCTAAGCCTTGGTGGACACAGGCCAGTGGTGGGCAAATTTAACCCAGCAGAGGTCCAATCTTAAAAATATTTGATCAAACTGCTATAAAAATCTCATCTGCGTGTAGCTTTCTATTAGATACTAAACCTGGATTTGTTTTTTTCTGCTGTTTGATAAAGGTTGGACTGGAACTCTGCAGGATTGTGGCTCTCCAGGACAGAACTGGTCAATCCCTGACATAGGCAGGATATAATTAAGATTTTATAAAAGTACTAAAATATTTAAAGCTACTTAAAATTAAGAAAAGTGAATTTATCTAAGTAATTATAACAAAATTAATTCGGACAGGCAGCAATGCAAGTATATTTGGGTAATATGCTTTTGGAGCAATGTTTATTTAGAACTTAATCAGCCAATTAAAATGGTCTCTAAGATTCAAGTGGCAAGTTTATTTGCAGCAAAGTGAACGTCTAGGTTATATGTCAGCACTTTATTGTGTACATTTCAGCTTCTAGTGTAAATCGATGTGGGTGTTTAGATATTTTCTTTACACACAAATGTTTTCTAGTCCTGCTGGTGTAATAACTATAACATCTGTACTGGTGTCTACAGTAATTTAGCTAAGTGTGTGTGTGTGTGTGTGTGCATACATATATATATATATATATATATATATATATATATATATATATATATATATATATATATATATATATATATATATATATATATATATTAGAGTGCAGGTGTGTTAATGTTAGTCCATGTGTGGGGACAGAGGAAGAACTCGTTCAGTTAGCCAAATCATACAGTATTTCTGCACCTAAATATGACACCTAAGGTGAGCTTTATGAAGCTGAAAACAGACATCTTATTAAAAAAAATCAAAATAAAACACTAGCAGAGAGCCCTGTTTTACCTCCTCCTGGAGTTTTGGTACAGAGCCATCCACAATTGCCCTCACAACCTGCATGTGGGCAAAAGCTCAAAAACCTCCCGGAGCAGCCATTAAGCCAAATGGTACCACTCCCCCCTGTGACAAGCCTCTTTTAAGAACACTTCAGCCTTATAGAAAGCACTGTAATTTGAGAGCATGCATCTCCGCAGGACACATCTGAGCTGTGGATGCACTCCTGAAGCACTCAAGCCATGCTTTTCATTTAGTTTTGGCTTTTTGGTGCTAAAATTTTGTTGTGGTTTTAGTCAGTCCTTTCTTCAGAGTCTACTACAGGGGGACATGCAGAGAAGGCAAGGGAGGTAGCGTCTCCTCAAAAAATTGGATGAGAAGACACGTGTGAGTAGTGTACTATCACATGGGAAGCGAGACTTGTGCCAGTAGTATACTATGGTGAGGAAAGCAAGATTTGTGCAAATAGTATACATTGACTAGCGATGTGAGACTCATGTGAGATGTGAGATAGCGATGTGAGATGTAGGGGAGACTCGTGCGAGTAGTATGCTGTTGTGTGCAAGTAGGGAGGCTAGGCACACACGTCAGTAGCATAGTATGACACAGAATGTGAGAACTGTGCATAAATAGCATACTATGACAAGATAAGTGAGACATCTCGGACTAGCATGCCAGGACAAGGAAGGTGAGCCTCGTGTAAGTAATATACTATGACTTGGGGGACAATATGGATGTAACCATACTATGGCAAGAGAGGAAAAACACGTAAGTATCATACTATGATGAGAGACTCATGCTCGTAGTGTATTTTGGCAAGAGAGGTGAGACACTTGTGGCTTGCGTATTACGGTGTGGGAGGCAAGACACATGCAACAAGTACTATGGTGAGGAAGCCATTATGTGTGCTAGTAGTATACTATGACAAGGGAGACATAATAATTATTCTAATAATTCTAATAATAATAATTATAATAATAACAGTTCTATACATTTAAATAGCGCTTTTCTGGACACTCAAAGTGCTTTACACATTTTTAGGGGGGAATTTTTTTATCCACCAAAGGAGGCGAGACACTTTAGAGTAGGGTACTGTGGCATGGGAGGCAAAAGACATGCAAGAAGTATACTATGGCGAGGTAGCCAAGATGCATGTGAATCGTATATCATGGTGAGAGAAGCAAAATTTATGCGAAGAGTATATTAGGACCAGCGAGAGACAAGGCATGCATGAGTAGCATACTATATCAAGTGAAGGGAGATTCATCTGCGAGTAGCATACTAGGACAAGGAAGTTAGAGTAATATACTATGCGAGGGAGTCAAGATGCACACAAGCAGCATACTATGGCAAGAGTGGTATTACATGTGTGAGAGTAGCATACTATGGCTTGGGAGACAAGATGCATTTGAGCATACTATGGCAAAGGGAGGCAAGACGTGTGCATGACTAGCATATTATGGCAAGAGAGACAAAACTCAAACTCGTAGTATATAATGGCGAGGGAGGCGAGATACTTTCGAGTAGGGTACTGTGGCCTGAAAGGCAAAAGACATGCAAGAAATATATTATGGCAAGGAATCCAAGAGGCATTTAAGTAGAATACTATGGTGAGAGAGGCAAGACTTGTGCAAATAGCATAGTATGACAAGGGAGAGACAAGACCTGTGGATGACTTGTATACTATGATGAAAGAGACAAACTCAAGCTTGTATATACTATGACAAAGGAGGTGAGGCACTTTCAAGAAGCATAATGTGGCATGGGAGGCAACACACATGCAAGAAGTAAACTATGACAAGTTAGCCAAGATGCATGTGAGTTGTATATCAATGTGAGGGAGTCGAGACTTGTGCAAATAGTATATTAGGACCAGGGAGACACAAGGCATGCATGGGTAGCATACTCTAGCAAGGGAAGGGAGATTCATCTGCGAGTAGCATACTAGGACAAGTACGTTACAGCAAGACATGTGCATGAGTAGCATACAATGGCATGTGAGGCAAAATGCATTTCAAAATACTATGGCAAGGGAAGAAAGACACTCTCACTTCTGCAGATCTATGTGCCCTCCAGAAACTTGCGTTCTGTGAATGGATGTCGCCTCGTGGTTCCATCCCAAAGAGGAAAGAAATCACTTTCATGAACGCTCACGCTCAATCTGCCCAGTTGGTGGAATGAACTCCCTAACTGCATCAGAACGGCAGAGTCACTCGCTATTTTCAAGAAACGACGAAAAACTCAACTATTTAGTTTCCACTTCACTTCCTAATCTGCAATTGCCTCTCTGGATGTCAAACTAATTGTCCCCCCCCCCCCCCCCAAAAAAATTCTAATACTTTCCTTCTTAGACTTTACAGACCTGAAACTTGCCTATAGCACTTATTCATTGTTGCTCTTATAGTTGTGTAAGCTGCTTCCTTGTCCTCATTTGTAAGTCACTTTGGATAAAAGCAACTGCTAAATGACTAAATGTAAAATGTAAATGTAATGTAAATGCATGATTAGCATACTATGATATGAGAGGTGACACCTGTAGTATACCATGCAAGATAGTCAAGATTCAAACAAGTAGCATGCTCTTGCAAAAGTGTCAAGATGGCAAGACTATGGCTTGGGAGACAAGATGAATATGAGCATAATATGGCAAAGGAGGCAACACAGGTGTGTACTATGACAGGAGAGGTGAGACTTGTGGTACTTGTATATACTGGTAAGGGTGTATAGGCACTTGCAAGTGGCATACTGTGGCATAGGATGTGAAACACATGAAAGAAGTATACTATGGCGAGGGAGACCGGATGCATGACAGTAGTATACTAAGGCAAGGGAAGGGAGATTCATCTGCGATTAGCGTACTAGAACAAGGAAGTTAAAGAAATATACTATGCAAGGGTGTAGAAATTACGACAAGTAGCATACTATGCCAAGGGTGGCAAGACATGTTAGTAGCATACTATGGCATGGAAGATAAGCATGTGATGCATTTGAGGATACTATGATGAGGGAGATGAGATGCTTTGGAGGCAGGACAAATGTGCAAGAAGTTAAAAATTTCTCAACGATTTTAAAAGCCTATGTTAGGGCACATTTTGCTGCTTGTAAGTTTGCTCTCTGAGTGACAGAACGCAATGTTGAACATGTTATTAGTGCTTATTTGATGTTTGATACATTCAATAAGTGTGTTTTCTTTGAGCAGCTAAATGTTTCAGTTCATATACCTGACTGATTGTATGTAATGGTAAAATTGTATACATGAAGTAAAACTGAAAACTGAGCAAGCAGTGCATTGTGACGCATCAAGATATTGAATTAAACTGAATCAATGACATGATCATCATAATCGAACTGAACCATGAGACCAGTGTAGGTTCACACCCCTCGTAATAAATAACCTACATGACTCAGAAATAGCATTAGCATTCCAACAAACATATCAATCTTTACCAAAGTCTACTGATTACATCTGAGGATGTGACCTGTGACGCAAAAGCTTCAGCAAAGCCTATTGAAAAGGTTGTGGTGACTCAACTTCAGGCCACGTCTGCAGGGAAACAGCCAGACTGTATAGATCAATAGTGGAGCTTCACAGATTATGTCCATTGATTTTAGCATGCAGACCGCAGAGCATGACTGAGATTGTAAATGTCGGATTGTGCTTGCAGGAGCTGAGGGTGCAGTGTTCAGCAACTCAGTGGAGACGCCACACGTGAGGGCCGAGCCGTTCAAAGAGTTACGGTAAGACAATTTTAGAAATTATGATATCATTGTTGAATTATATTGGATATATTCCAAGGTGACATTCCAACTAATATATTTAGGTTTACTGACCACATTGCAGGTGAAAACTGACAATATTAAAAAGACTTTTACCATTAAAAGAAGAAAATGCCAAAATGATAGAAGCTCTTAAAACAAAAAAAGTTATTTATATATGCATTCATTAATTTTCTTTCTCAGTCTCTTTATTAATCTGGGGTCGCCACAGCAGAATGAACCACCAACTTAACCAGCATATGTTTTACGCAGCGGATGCACTTCCATCTGCAACCCATCTCTGGGAAACATCCATAAACACTCTGTCACGCTCATACACTACAGACAATTTAGCCTACCCAATTCACCTGTTCCGCATGTCTTTGGTATGTGGGGGAAACCGGAGCACCCGTAGGAAACCCACGCGAACGCAGGGAGAACATGCAAACTCCACACAGAAATGCCAACTGACCAAGCCAAGGCTCGAATCAGCGACAGTGCTACCTACAGCACCACCGCGTCACCATAGTTAATTAAATACTTCATATTCTATTCTGTACATTAATTCTGTTATGTAACAAGACTTTTGTCTTAGCAAAATCAGATTTTACTGTTCTAATTAAATAATTAAAAATCAAGGCATGATCATATATTATTTGGGTGAAAAAGGCATAATCTACAGGCCTTTGCCTTTCATATAAGCCACTTCTGATACCAACTGATCAACTACAAGTCAAGTTATTATTTGTTGTTCCCCAACTTTGGATAGGCGACAAGACTTTTGTCAGGTAGTCTATACTGATAGGCTAAATCTGCTGGTTTTAAAATGCGTCCTTTTTAGTAACAATCAACCATTAACAACTGTTTGATCGATTAAAAGGATCAAATTTATATTAATAATACATATTATTATCGTTTATTATTATTTTATTTTAAAGAAACAAATCAGTGAAAACTATTTCACAAACCCGCCAAAATTTATTTATTTTTTATTAATGAAATAAATAAATACTTACATGCGGTCATATTAGCAGAAATAAAATGCTGATTCCTAAATCAAAATGATGTTTTGAAGTATTTATGTGTGTGTTTGTGCAAGCTTTTGAAGAATTCTAAATGATTGAACACTTCAGGATTCTTACTTAAAGAAGCTTTTTTTCCCCTTTGGAATATACTGTTTATAGATCTGCATCTGCCAGCATTATCCAAATCATTAACAACAAGCCCTTCACCAAAGTACAGCTGCAGAAGAAGCCACATTCAGAGATGCGCTATCAAGCTGCATAGGGAGATGATTGCACGTCGATTGCAATTTCCCACACAGAGCGTAATGATCAAAGATTGCGAGGGGAAAAAAAATGATTCTTTTCCAGCTTGCACTACACGTGTCTCTGTTGAGAGCTACAAAAGGAGGGAAATAAAGCCTGACATTTGTGCAAATTCCACTTATCCCTAAATTTAGGTTTTTTACCTTATGCGTCTTGCTGACAGCAGATTATAGAGCACCTCTGTAAGCTTTTTCCGAGAGCAGAGAGGAAGGGTGGGCCCGATTCGGATTACCGTTTTTTAAATGCTTCACTAACAGTGGTAATGACAGTCACAAGGAAACAGGAAGAGGAAACTGAGAACTTATCCAACGCAGCTTATTAAAGAAACTCCTGAATGGAGGTTTAGTACAGACTGTTGTCAGCACTTTTGCATCTAAAGACACTAGTAAAACAGAAAGGATGTCAGTTCTATATTATTTTAATGGCTTTTGATTGGTTTGAATGCAGTTGATGTTTTCTTCGAAGCTATCGGAGGCAGTCACACCATTGTCTAAACTCAGACAAATGTTTCATATTATTGCAGGCTTGCGAAATGCAATCAGATACATTGTTCTGCGGTTATTATTGGTCAGTGTAGTAGCTGGAAAAGATAAGAGTTATACATTAGACCAATGTCATTGTCATGTAATAACGCTGCAGATAAAAATCCCAACTCCTCCAATATGCCGCTTCCGAAGAGCAAGCCACGCATTATGAGAGTTCTTGAGGGTGTAATTTCTCTGAAAGCTTTGAGCAATTACAGCCAATTTAAGTGTCATTTTCTGCTTTTGTCGCACCAAATGTCACAACAAAATATGTCTCTGGCCTGTATGTAGTATCTGAGGCGTGTTTGGAGAAAGTGCTGGCACTGTAAAGTACAGTTTACGCATTGTGAAGCTACTCATTAAGACCACGGCAGTGTCTTGTATACATGGAGACAAAGGAAGATCAATGTGCGTGTTCCTGGCGCCACCTTCTCTTGGACGCGAGTGCTTTCCTGTCCTGATCGATGCCTGGATGCTCATCAAAATCTAATTAAAGTAGATTCTCATTAACTAAAACAAACACGTGAAGCGCAATGCCAATACCCCGAGCAGAAGGCTTGAACATGAACTGGAGAGCATTGGCAACTGGGTCAGATATGGCAGGGAATGCACATTTTGCAGGAAATAATGAGCAATGAATGGCCTGGGGGGAGAGAGGGGCTCTTTTAGAATGGTCCGAAAACACATTTCTGGATTGTTGCTGTGTGTTCTGCTGATGGGGCAAGCAGCAGTGAAGCCACCAGTGCAGACAGGTGATGTGGCTTATCAAGCTTTCTGTGATGTACAAGGACACCTCAGTGACAGCTGTCAATCAAATGTAGAACAGTGGTTAAGGACATTTGGTGGATTCTCTCTCAAAACGAAGAGTACATTTATAGGACAGCAATACAGTATTGCATTGTACCCTCTAGTTCACACACAAATACATTACACACACCAGATACCTTTCTGGGGACCTGTCATAATCCCTTGCACTGCAATGGGGTATACAGTGCATTCGGAAATCATAGTGCTTCACTTTTTTCCCCATTTTTTATGTTACAGCCTTATTTCAAAATGGATTAAATAAATGTATTTCCTCAAAATTCTACACACAATATTCCATAATGACAATGTGAAAAAAGATTTTTGGAAATTTTCATGTCATGTCATTTTCATCCGCTTATCCGGGGCCGGGTCGCAGGGGCAGCAGTCTTAGGAGAGAACTCCAAACTTACCCCTCCCCAGACATTTCCTCCAGCTCCTCCACGGGGATCCCAAGGTGTTCCCAATCCAGCCGAGAGACATAGACCCTCCAGCGTGTCCTGGGTCTTCCCCGAGGTCTCCTCCCTGTGGGACCTGCTTGGAATACCTCCCTAGGTAAGCATCCTGGTGGCATCCAAAACAGATGCCCGAGCCACCTCGGTTTGACGTCTCTTGATGTAGAGGAACAGCGGCTCTACTCTGAGCTCCTCCCGGGTGACAGAACTCATCACCCTGTCTATGGGGTGCGCCCTGCCATCTTGCAAAGGAAACTCATTTTGGCCACTTGTATGCAAGATCTTGTCCTTTCAGTCATGATCCAAAGCCTTAGGTGAGAGTAGGAACGTAGATTGACCGGTAAATCGAGAGCTTTAGCTTTCGGCTTAGCTCCTTCTTTACCACAACGGACCGATACATCGACCATATTACTCCTGCCGCTGCACCAATCCACCTATCAATCTCACGTTCCATCCTTCTATCACTCATGAACAAAACCCCAAGATACTTGAACTACTCCACCTGGGGTAAGGACTTTCCTCCAACCTGGAAATGACAAAACACCTTTTTTAAAGTGAAGCACCATGGCCTAAGAATTGGAGGTGCTGATTTTCAACACGAACACAGGGGGAACATGCAAACTCCACACAGAAATACCCAGCCATGGCTCTAACCAGCGACTTTCTTCTTGTGAGGCGAGAACGCTACCCACTGCGCCACCTTGCTGCCTTTATTTTATTTTACTTTTTTGTTTTTCAGCAGAGCAGTGTCTGAAATCCTCAATATTTTTCTAAAGTTTTGACTAAATGTTTTTTTTTCTATTCAGTTTTTCAACCTTTTCAATGCATTTATTTTTTTATTAATTATTTTAGATTTTGACCTATATATATATATATATATATATATATATATATATATATATATATATATATATATATATATATATATATATATATATATATATATATAAATTTGCATTCTATCCATTCAGTCTGAAGACTTACTCCTTTTTCCCTGTACTTGTCAGGTAGCAATTCTCTGTTTTTCAGCACAAAACGTTTTTTGTCCTTGTAATGTCATGTTGTCGATGTGGATTTACCATTTTATTATCCATCTCCTTTCCCATAATGCAATAGTGAGAAATAATTACACTTTTGAGACACTGGACTGTGGCAGGTACAGACCGCCTGAGCCGCTGTGGAGAATGTGCAGTCCATAAAAGTAGGGAAGGCAGCGAGAATAAATGGAGAAAGAGGCATTCAGTGAAACAATAGGTCATAAAACACGTTTTATAGTCTGCATGTAATATAACGAGCGCTTCTACGGTATCTCTTATCTTTTCTGTTCAACAGCCATGTCCGTTCTACTTTCGCAGCTTAAGGAGGCAGTAGTAATTATTGAAAGCTTTGCGCTTGGTCATGGAAGCAGAATCGCTGTTTGTGACCTGCTGGTCATCGCTCGGATGCGAGTTGAAAAGAACCCAGAACTGTCTCTCTGAGCCCCACCGCTGCATGTATTTATGGGAGTAATTGGGTGGATGCTGTTCACCGTGCGCAGGGTCGCCGCCACCCTTGGGTCCTTTCATTATCACTGAATAAATGCACTGCGAATAATCGGCTTAGCCAATGGCAGACTGGAAAATTGTAACAGCAAGCTTGAAATATTTCTCAGTAAGGGTGTTCTGATGTAAAAAGCTAAATGTCTGGAAATTAGATACACTGCTGAAACGTGATTGAGGCACGTGTTCTCACCTGTGTGCTGGGGTGTTTTGTTTGCTAGTTTATAAGAGACTGACAGATGCACGCTGTGACCAATATGCAAAAATTAACATGAACAGGGAGAAATCTCATCACTTTTTTTTTTCAACAAGTTGCCACTAAAATGGCAACAACTATCAAATTTTAGTCTTCTATATGTATGTATCTGCATTTTTTTTTCAGTTTCAAAGTTTTAATTTTGTGATTTTTTATTATTTTTGGTTGCTGAATAACAGTAATGATGACTGCATGTTAATTTTGTCTGCTGTCATTTAAAATAATTTACACAAATATGTACACTGTAAATTTTTTTAAATTTGTTTAACAAATTTAAAAATATATCAATTTCTTTTAACTTTTTCTTGATCAATCAACTTTTGAAAACAACAGCTTCACTGAACTTAAATTATTTGTCAGTAAACAAAAAATAAGGTGATTGGATTAATATTAGATTATTAGTTTCCTGGAGAGGTAAACTACTTTATAACAAAACTTTTAAGGTTGTGCCAACTGAACATTTTGTGTGTCTGCAGAACTGGAATGCCTAAAGTTGAGTGAAAAAAAAAAATCCTTAATTCTTTTTGTGTTTTGTTGTGTACTCAGCTTTTGAAAATATAAGTTGCACCGACCTTAAATGTCTGCAGTTGAGTGAACAAAAAAACTCTTTAGAAATTGGTACTAAGAACTTATACATTATTAAAACAAACAAAAATAATTCAGTTGAAAAAAAAAATCAAACAGAGAGACAAACCTTAACAAAACATTTATTGGAGAATTACCAACTTACGTCAAACATGAAGTCACATGAGTTCAACCGCGCATATCAGTTGCAAAAAAAGACCGGTTGTAATAGCAAAAATGTAGTGTTGTGCGATAGGATGCCAAAAATAGAACATTTTAATTTTTTACAGTGCACCACTGCTTTTTTCACTGCCTAACAGCCATCATAAGACCTGAATGGAGTGAGGACCTTATTAAAAGTGCTCGATTCTGCAGTTCACGCTATGCTGAATTATACACATTACTCGTTTTTGATTGCAGCAATGATTTTAGAAAAAGTGTATGATGATTAAATATGGTGAATTAAACTGCGGATATTGAATGCTTAGAATGAAATATAAACAAGTAAGTTCACATACTCTGCCGTACAGATGCAGTTCGCTGTCAGAATGCAGTTGATTTGCTTTTTGATTATTACCCGGGTCTAGTACAGTTCTGTCTTCTTTCCTTGTCTTTGGCTAGGCAGAACTTCGGTTTTTAGCGCTACAAAGTTTTGAATCTGGTAATCATAGAACGTTATTTCTTGCACATGACCACACAAAACAAAACTGTTGGAATCCAAAGACTTGAAGGCCTTTAGCTTCTCTCTTGTAAAATCACTTGAAGTTTCAATGAGATATTGAAATATGATGAGTATATTTCGGGCTGGATGCTTGGCCATTTCGTCTTATCCAATATCCATTTGGAGAGTGCTATCGCAAATGGACAAATCAGACAAACACTGCTCACTTAATGTTAATTTTGCAGAATAACTGTGTATATCACTGGGTGACAAGCTGTTATAATACGCTGAAAGCATTATGTAAATAATATATGTAATATTCAATCAATATAACTTATCTCTAATACAACAACAAACTCTGTACCACATTGGATGTTATACCTTAGCTGTAAATGGTAGCGCTGACAGCTTTTTTTTCTTTAACCACGCTGCTCGCACATTCTGATTGTTTACAAACTGGTAAATTATCTATAAGTCACAGAATTAGAAACAGGACAGAAGGCAAAACAACAATAATGGTAAACAAGACAAGGATCAAAACATGCCAGGACAAACAGGGAAAAATGATTTGTAATGCTTTACAGGAAAAAACAAGACTCAGCAAAGAGTCCGTGTAAATGAGGTGTCTTTATATTTATTGCAATCAGGCCATCATGAGCTGTCAGCTGTATGTTTGTGTGTAATCAGGAGGAAACTGGTTCCTCTATTTGAATTATAGTTTGAGCATTTGATTTGTCTTTTAATTATTACAGGATTTTACATTTTGTTGTTAATAATAATGACAATCGTGTTATTATTGGTGTTACTATTGTTATTATTAGAATATAATTAGAATATTAGTTTTTATTAGAATATACATGCTTCTAATTTCCCATTTGGTCTCAGTCAATTACAGAAGGTTAGCAAGTTTTTGCATCAGACATAGCCTATTCTCTGATGAAAGTCAGCACCAATATTTAATTTATCTGGATTATTACTTTTATTTTTATAAAAGGGGTAATACACTAATCTATAGATAGTCCACAGTGATGGAAATTTTAAAAACTTTAAAAAGACTGCGGTACAGTTATAGTCCTTCAGCATGATTCCGCCTATAACAACGTCTCTTACTGCACGTTAATAACGGATACTGTTTGAATTTTTTTTTTTTTTGTTCTATAAGCATGTTTGGTTAGCCTACCTTTGGACTGTTCTCGCCTTAAGCTGAAATAAGGTACTGTCCTATGAAATAAGGGACTTTCATGGGGAAAAATGGGGCATCTGGTCACCCTTATGGAAGGGCTAAACAGGGTTACTCAAAACTCTGATTGAGCTACAGACACTCTGAGCCTTAGTTTAGAGGGTCAGTTTTTAAACAGCAGCGAGCCGAAATGAATATTTCTTATTAGCGACATGCGGAAAAAATGCAAAGGCGTTTGCCGCAATCAAGGGCTCCTTCTTCCGTGGGCCCTGGGGCTTCAGCCCTGCCTAGCCCTTACGTTAATCTGGCCCTGATAACAATAATGGAATAAGTATATTTAAAAAGTAATGCGTTACAGTCATAGTTACTGTCAAAAGTATTGCCGTTACAGTAACGCGTTGTTGCCCAACACTCATCAACAACAACAAACGAAAAAACTATGGGGTTGGCATGACCCAGTAATGTTGTACAATATGTTACTCTTACAATGGCACATACATGTACCTACCTGTCTTACGCCATATGCCGTTTACTGTCAGTATGTCAGTCACACATAACGTGTATTCAGTTGCCACCAGAAGTCATTAATTAGAGTTTTTCATTTAAAAATGTTAAATATATTTGTTACAAAAACACATCGATCTGCTTCATAAGAAAAGCACTAACCCATTTGGAGCATATGGGTTAGTTTGATGATGGATTTATGTGATTGGAAACTTGAAAAAACAAAACTACTCATCATATGAGTTCATCTAAAAAAATAAATAAATAAAATAAATAAATAAATAAATGAACATCTGAAAAAATCATGAACACCAAAGATGGATTGAGGGTAAGTAAACTACGGTGTTTTATTTATTTTATTTTTTGTGTGAACTATTCCTTTAAGAAACTAAATTGGTCATAGTGTATGTGTGTTTCCCAGTACTGGGTTGCAGCTGGAAGGGCATTCACTGTGTAAAACATATGCTGGATGAGTTGGCAGTTCATTCCACGGTGGCGACCCCTGTTGGACTAAGCTGAAGTAAACGGAAATATTCCTTTAATCGAGTGTACAAGTAAAGTAGAAAGTTTCCTTGTTGTTTCTATTGTGTACTCTTCATTTGTAGGCTATAGGCTGTATTCCCACTGCTGAGTCTGCATGCAGCTTGTGTTTTCCTCTGTCCTAATATTTCTCTCAAACCCAAGAGGGAGTAAATTAGATTTTCCCTTTGTTTTTCTACCAGCGACAAATTAGTCAACTCCCTTTTATCCCTGGTACGTGTGAGCGCCGTGCAGCAACACGATGTCACCTAATCTGCTTAAATTTCCCTTTTGACAGCACCTGCGTTGCTGTGTTCCACCTCACTGTGAATACCTATATTACGCAGATCCCGACTGTTTGAAATTCAGAAGCTTGAATGCGGGATTCAGGATAATGAAGGACACTTTCATGTTTCATCAAGCTAATGATCCTAATTTTATTTTGTTTATCATTTTAAATCCAAAGTAGCTTCCATATGAGGTATAACCACCAGACTAACCTTTAAGAACACCTCTAAGGTGTACAACCATATAGATATGCAGCACTTGTACGTGGATTTCTGCTGTGCTAGCTCTCTTGTACCCTATTGTTATTGGTAATTTGCATCCGATTGGACTTGCTTATGTTCATTTTTCCACTCGTTACTTGAACCTTCTAACATTGTAAGCAAGCACTACTAGAGCTCATTATACTATATATAGCAGGTCATTGTGTTGCATTCTGTGCCTAAAAGCAATAGAAAAATATTTCCTTTTTTTTAATCAAGGCATTTTAACATTTCTGAATCATTTATAATTGCCAGTATTGTAATAAAAATATAAATGCTACATTATATGGTCAGACTTTATTTTGATCGTCTGTTGAATTTAAGTTATATTGCAACTAATTTTCATTAGATTATAAGTAGACTGTTAGGTTGGGGTTGGGGTTGGGGTTAGGGTTAGTGTAAGACATGTACTTGCAAAGGTTCTTATAGTCTGGTAAATGTCTGTTGAAGAAGCAGTATCAGCAGATATTAAGCAGACAGTCTACTCCTCAAATGGACCATCAAAATAAAGTGTTACCCATTATATTACTAAAGTAATATTATACATATATATACTGTACATGTATATACTATACATACTATACATATACAAACTATACAATATGTAATATTATACATACACATACTACACACTCAAAAACAAAGGAATGTGAGCTGTCACTAGGGTGGTACCTTTTGAAAAGGAACAAATGTGTACCTAAACGGTCCATATTAATACCCTAAAGTTACATATTAGTACCTAAAATGTACAAAAGTGTTGCTCACATATTCTTATTTACATTTTTTTTTAACAAAAAAAAAAGTTTATTTACAAAGTCAACTCTAGCTTGGCTTTATAAGGTTCTTAAGCCAATCAGCATTTTGAATGCACACACAAGGACCAATCGGGATCAACTTTTATTCCGCCAGATATCTCCGTTGACAGTGGGAAATGCCAGAAAGAAACACATATAAGGTGTGTCCGACTTCATACAGCGCTACGCATAATGATCGGAATCTGTCTTAAAACGGTGCATGCCATATAGAAATGTTGTCTAGATTGTACTGAGCGGACGCCACGTGACTGTCACATGTAGCATCAAAGTACCATAACAACATTGGCACCACCATAAAATTTTCTTAGGGGTGGTCAAAAGAGGCTGCGCCAAATCTTGGGGTGGCACACAAAAAAATTATAAATTCAGTGTAATGTTATATTTTGTTTCTGGTAAATGAAATATTGTGGTTTTAATTCATTTAATTAATTACCCTTAAGCAATTGCAATTTATTGCTTGAAATAATTCAGCAAAGACATGTGCAAACCAAAAAAGTGAATATTTAGTTTAAAAACACTTTTCATATATATATATATATATATATATATATATATATATATATATATATATATATATATATATATATATATATATATTTTTTTTTTTTTTCACATACTTTTATTGTATCACGTACAGTATATGGCATTTTCTAATATTTATAATTAATAAAACAAACAAATGCACAAACACACATACACACACTCACTATACAGATCCTAATAACATAATTTATCCAAATTCCTTTTTGAGACACAATATTAATAATACGGTTTCTTCTATTGATGTACCTTAAGTTAAATATTGAATTGCCATTGCTGTCTATTGAAGGCGTGTGCGTGCTGTCAACGACAGGGAACGGTGAGGGGGAGTGAATCAGCTATGTCAGTGACACAATAATTTTGTGGCTGCTATTTATGCATTTATTGAAAAATTGTGAATTTATGTAAGTACATTTAAATGAAAAATATCAACAGTAAAATCATATTAGGGTGGCCACTTGGGGGTGCCCCTGGCAACAGCACTCCGAGATCAGATGATCGATTCAGCCTGTGTAGCATCTAAAGACCGACTGCAGGAGCTGCGATGACGACACAGATACTACACAAATGGCTGAGTTGCTTTTATTATAATGTAAAAATGAAAACTACATGTAACTATGTAAAAATGCTTTCATTATCTAGAATAATCTTAATCATTGTTTATGACTTAATCAAAACACCTTGTTTTGGGTTTTACACTAATATATATTGGAAAGATTTATGTGTAAAACCCCTTTTTAGTATATTCAAACAACAATTATTAGCCTAAAGACTTAAATATTTAAACTCCTGGAATTTGTGCTTATTAATTTGTATTTAATAGGCCTTTTCAATTTGTTTAAATTACTCTCTCATTTTCCCTTATTTCTCTTATGTGTTTGTTATATATTTAATTCATAATTCAAAAATGAACTAGTTTGTAAAGACTGTATTCTGTTTTATTTGTACTGGAAATATTTTGTTGTTATAAATAAAAAAGTCTAAAAAAACGATGACGAATGCCATGCGATCAGTTATCATGACTGCCACAATTTTGAGCACCGAAGTGTCCAGCTTGACGGCACCGTTTTCAACTTGCCCCTGCCTGCGCTCCTCTAATCTTGTTGATCACCGGCTGCAGCCATGGTTCAAGTCGAACACACCTAATGATTTATTCTCAGAATTTTGAAGGAAGCATTACTTTTTAAGAAATACAAGCAGTCTGCTTAATAATTTAAACAAATAAAAATTGGTATTGTAACAATATGTTGATGTTTGAGAAAGTTACATTTTTGCTTTCTATAACATTTATTTATATTTTAGGATGAATATATATATATATATATATATATATATATATATATATATATATATTTTTTTTTTTTTTTTTTTTTTTTTTTTTACTTAAGCATACAAGACATAGTGCATAGTCATAGTGCATAGTGCAGATGTCATATTTAAACAAAAAAACACAATGAGCAAATTAGTTGTTTAACAAAGTTAAATAAACACTGAAAAATGTTTCAGTTTATATATATATATATATATATATATATATATATATATATATATATATATATATATTTATGTATATATATATATTTATGTATATATATATTTATGTATATATATATATATTTATCAACATATTGTTACAATACCAATTTTTATTTGTTTAAATTATTAAGCAGACTGCTTGTATTTCTTAAAAAGTAATGCTTCAATGAATAATTTGCAAGATAGAACCTTATAATTCCATGAAAAAAAATGACTTTTTAGAAATAGGTTTTATCTGCATTTGCCCAGTTTATTTTTTATGTTTACCCCAATTCACAAATTGAAGAGAATTAAAAACTGTGAAGCTCAATAACTTAAAAACATTTAAAACACAGATAGAAACTTATATTTCCAAGATGGCAATACATTTTACATATACTATATATTAGGACCATATAATATTTCAGTTTTCATTTTTAATAAATCTGCAAAAAAGTCAACAATTCTGTTTTTCTGTCAGTATCCGGGGTGCTGTGTGAAAATGTGTGTAATTACGAAAAACTTGAGGAAATTGTACTCAAATGGCTGCAATATAACAAAGAGTGAAAAATGGGGTTCAAATACTTTCTTTACCCATTGTGTTTGAATTACATTATGGGAACTTGATGTATCCTCTGTTAAATGTTGATGCTGAAATTACATTGAAACTATTTGTGCATGTGTGGTTTAAAAAGACACAAAAGTTGTACAATGACATGGGTATGGCTTAGTTGTACTTTGTTAAGGTGGTTTACTCTAAACCATGCATAAAAGTATGAGTGTGTTTGCAAAGTGAATGATTCCCTGGAGATGATGCAATTTATGCCAGCTCATTTTATGACTAAACGTAATGGATTGATTTTTTCAAGCAGTTATAGAGTGGTTTCATGAGGTTGCTGGAATATTTATTTCAACCTTAAGATGTTATTTGAGACTCTTTTGTGAATTAAATATAGAGAAGTGCTGAAGAAACTATTGTGTGTATTTTTGTATGTATTTTTTCCATTTATGTAAACTACACAATAGATTGGTACGAACATTTTTTCATTGTCATTCAATTCAATTCAAGTTTATTTGTACAGCACTTTTTTACAATAATTATTGTTTCAAAGCAGCTTTACAAAAGGTGCACATGACTACATTACAATCAAATGTAAGTTATTATATACAGACATTGTTACCAAGCAATTTTATAGCATATAGGTTTAATGAAAATGTATTTGTGTCTGAAGTGTATGAGTTGTCCTTGAAGTCCTCTATGGTTGGCATCATCTCTTCACAGGTGCTGGATCCCATCAATGCCACTGCACAGTTTCTAGAGGCCACGGGATGGGCATCCCCATTTGGAAATAGACAACAAAGAAAATAATTAGTGTAGCTGCTGTTCATAATGTATTTGAACAAGAGATATCAAATGTCAGTGCGGAAATGAAGCACTATAATATATCTAAAATAGGAATTATATAACCATAGAAACAAAGCTTATAAGTATTTCTTTAAAAATGTATGGTGCATTCAAACAAGGCGGAGGGTGTCTAACAGGAGGTGCATGGAGCACACTCATACAGAGTGGCTTGCCTCGTTTCGTGCTGCGGCTAGCCACGGCATGCTGTCAAATTTTATTCGCCTTACACGATTATGTAAGGCATTGTTTGTATGCTTTACTAAACAAATAAGTTTTTAATCTAGTTTTGAACTGAGAGACTTTATCAGGCAGGCTATTCCAGAGTTTAGGAGCCATAAAAGAGAAGGTTCGACCTCCTTTAGTAGACTTTGCTATTCCGGGCATTATCAGAAGCCCTGAGTTTTGAGATCTTAAAGAGCGAGTTGGATTGTAGCTAGACAGAAGGTCGGTTAGATAAACAGGAGCTAGATTATTTAAGGCTTTATAGGTAAGAAGCAATATTTCATAATCAATATATAACTTAACATGCAGCCAGTTTAAGAAGTATACAATTGGGGTGAAATGGTCATATTTTCTTGACCTAGTAAGAACTCTGGTAGCTGCATTTTGCACTAACTGAAGTTTATTAATAGAAGATGCTGGGCAACCAGCAGGATAGAGAATTGCAGTAATCAAGTCTAGAAGTCATAAAAGTATAAACAAGCTTTTCTGCATCTGAAATAGATAGCATGCTTGGTAGCTTAGCGATATTTCCCAGATGAAAGAAGGAGGTTTTTGTGACATGGGAGATATGATTTTCAAAAGTTGGTGTGTAATAAAAATTAAATTGTTTACAGTATAGCTAATACTAACATTGTATCCCTCTAATTGTATGTCATGTTTTTTTTTTTCAAACAAGTAATTTCTTAAGGCTGATTTATACTTCTGCGTCAAATGCTGACGCATAGCCCTTCGCCGTGGCCGTCGGCATTACTGTTGTGCACCTCTCAAAAAAATTTAACTACACGTCACAACAACGCATAGCGTAAGCTCTGTGATTGGTCAGCTTGGTAGTGCTGATGAGTCTGGGCGGGAATGGAGCGAGCCTGATGGAGCAATTGTTTACAAGTGTGGAGTCTCGTGTTTTGTGTTTAGCTCATAGTTAAAGTTGTTGCACGTCCACCGGTTCCTGCCTCAAAATGAGCGAGTTTGAGCCACTTGTACATCCCGGAAGTGTTCAGGAAAAGCAAAACAACAGCGAAAAAACTCGACACAGAGGAACATTTACACCTCACTGCCAAGTGTTAATGCAGACCAACAGAGACAGCGCACAGAAGTATAAATGCACAGCTACGTGCGTTGCATGCGCCGTGGGTTACGCCAGTCACTTGACGCAGAAGTATAAACCAGGCCTTAGAATACATCAAACATTAATTACAATACCTCTTAACCAAACACCAGTTCAAAATGTAGCACATTTTAATTATATCAATGCAAATAGTATCAGTTTTTTGTAGCCATGATTGTATCACCTAGTATTCTTGTTAATCTGTACATAAATTAACAAAAGAAACCTAAAAGAGATTCTTCGTCTGCATTTTATTCCCAACGGGTCTCAAATAACATCTGAAGGTTGAACTGAATGTTCCAGAAACCTCATATTCTCAAAAAAAAAAAAAATCATTCAATTACATTTGGTCATAAAACGAGCTGGCATAAATTGCATCGTCTCCAGGGAATCATTCACTTTGCAAAGCCACCCTTTGATGCGCTAAAGTCTCATCAGCTTCATTGCTCTAACATTATAGGCTATTTTGATCTGATTTGAAGCTCTTACTGTACTGTATGTAGAAAGGCATTACAATCTGTGATGTATCTTCTGCTCAGGCTGGAGTCTCCTACACGCTCGCTATACATGGAGGCGCCTAAAGGAGTGAAAATAGAAGCTGACGCGGGTGATTTCCAAGCAACCTGTAGGAGCGATTTACGCCTGGAGTCAAAAGACGGAGAGGTAAAATGTCCTTCATTCTGTGTCTGGCAGCCCTGACGCTGTTCCTGCCAATCAGCTTGGTGCCGTTAGTTAATGTACTCTGTGTTTTGACAGTTCCATCTGCCATTAGTTGTCACCAAAACAAGCCCTCAGTCTAATTCCATATGTCCCCTTGCTGTCTTCTGAGGGAAGCAGACGTTTGGTTAAATATTCATACTGGAGTACAGTATTTGATGACAGTTATCTGACATCATTATCTGTGATTAAATAGTACAGCCTGATAAAGTGTTGATGAATGAGCTGTTGATGGTAATTTAAGAAGCAGAGCTGGATTTTTCAGGAAGGAGATTTCATGAACTTGAATTTAACAATATGTTTAAAATAAATGAAGGCATGGGTTATGCTTTATTTTAAGGTTTCCTTGTTACAGTGCAGCTATTCATTTAATTACTGACTAATAATAATTAATTACATGCACTTACTATATGGTTAGGGTTAAAAATCTGAGTTTGGTTTAGGGTTAGTTGCATGTAATGATAATTAGTTGCATAGTTAATTATGAATAATATAATAATGGAGAACTGTGTTTTTTCACAATAATACCTTAAAGCATATAAAATTATTAGGGCAGAGCAAAAATAATATTTTAATCTATTAAGGTAAATTTTCTGCTACAGATTAAATAAATGTAGCAGTTAATATAGATGTATCAGAGTTTTTTTTATTGCTTCTATTTCACAGCAATTGTAAGTCTCACAACTACTTTATGTAACTTCGTTAAATTGTCAATACTTATTTAAATTAATTTCACAGTGTTAGTTCCCCAGTTTCTAAATTACAGATATTGTACTGATTAGATAACTGACAAAGCAACAAAGGCATTTTCAAGCAGGGGTCAGCTAATTGATTACTCAATTAGCTGGATTTGGATGTTGACGATTTGACTTGATCCAGGATCATTTAGTTTTCAAAACTCAACTGAGACTAGTTGTCATAGCAACAGTTCTGCTAGCTCAAACCTGCTTGGGAGCAGGTTCATTTCATATAAACAGGATTAGATCGAGTCACTTCAAGCAAATATAATACTGAAAGTATATACCAAATGCTGATATTTTCTTACAGTAGTTGTATAAACTTGGGAAAACAGTTAATATATATTTTTTAACTATGTCAATTTAAAGTAAAAAAAAAATGTATTAATAAAACTTATGCAGTCTGCACTCCAAAATAAAAGAACAAAGATTGCCACCCGGTGGTTTAAAGAGAACATTTATTAAAATTAACTTTTTTTAGATACAAACATGTACATGCCCAATATTTAACTTAAAAAAAGGATAATAATTTATGCAGTCATGCACATGTTTTGACCGCTAATATACCGGTGATTTGATGCTTCTCAAAAGTTGCAGACGCCTTTACCAATCTCAAAATGCTTTTTTGATGCAAAATTAATTTATACAGTTATTCCTTACCTGAGCGACGCAGTGGCGCAGTAGGTAGTGCTGTTGCCTCACAGGTCGCTGGTTCGAACCTCGGCTCAGTTGGCGTTTCTGTGTGAAGTTTGCATGTTCTCCCTGTGCTCGCGTGGGTTTCCTCCGGGTGCTCCGGTTTCCCCTACAGTCCAAAGACATGGGGTACTGGTGAATTGGGTAGGCTAAATTGTCCGTAGTGTATGAGTGTGTGTATGAAGGAGTGTGTGGATGTTGGCTGGAAGGGCATTGTTAATTGGGTAGGCTAAATTGTCCGTAGTGTATGAGTGTGTGTGTGAATGTGTGTGGGGATGTTCCCAGAGATGGGTTGCGGCTGGAAGGGCATCTGCTGCGTAAAAAAAACTTGCTGGATAAGTTGGCAGTTCATTCCGCTGTGGCGACCCTGCATTAATAAAGGGACTAAGCTGACAAGAAAATGAATGAATGAATGAATGATAAATTAAATTAAATTAATTAGATTTTTTTAGATTAGATTCAATGTTATTGCCATTACACATGTACAAAGCAATGAAATGCAGTTTAGGTCTAATCAGCAGTACAATAGCAGCAAGTGCAGGATACAGGTTGATAATAATAATAATAATAATAATAATAATAATAATAATAATAATAATAATAATAATAATAAGTATAAAGTGCAGTTTTAGAAAAACTATGGTGTACTATGAACATTATATACAGGTTGTATTAGCTTTCAACAGAGATTTACAATACATGAATATATGTACAGGGTTGCTATTAATAATTAGAAGTGCACAGGATAGATAAACATTTGCAGTGGGTATGTACAGTTCAAATAATGAATTAGTGCAATGTAGTGCAATCAATATGTGCAGTTTTTAAGTGTGCAAATGTTAAATAGTGCAGTGATTGTGAGGAGTATAAGTTATGCTTAGTTCACACTAAAGGATTTTAAGCCTGATTTGAGCCCGATTTGGAAGTTAACGAGCTCGCCGACAGATCGGGCTGTGATCGGGAAGAAATCTGCGGGTGCTCGGCGCTCGCCGCTCTTTATGTGTGAACTACTGAACAATGCATTAACGAGGCTCGCTGACGCGTCGCCGACACCTCGCAGACGGAAATCCAACATTCAGCATGCTAAATATTCCAGAGCAGTCCGCCGACTCAACCCCACGTGTGGTCAGATGTAGTGACGAGCTGCAGCCAATGAGAGAGCATATCAGCATGAGCTGAATGCCTGTGTGCTCAGGAGCTAAGCAGAAACATCTGTGATTGGTCAGAATGGGCATCGGTGCACTCGCTTCATTCTGTGTTAACACAGACATGAGAGTAGGATATATTAACAGTGGAACTAGAATTCTGTAACTATTAGAATTACCATACTGCTCATTCTGACCGCTCTCATATAAAACGCCATATTGTCACAACATATTTACATTACAAGTGTAGCAGACTTCAAATGGACTTCCCTCTCAAACACGGTCACACACACAGATGAGGTGGAGAAACACTGATTTATTCCCTTAACAAAACAGTGAGGCACAGTCAGTATAATTTAACACTGGAAACCCTCTCAATCCTCTGCTTCACCATCTGCGTGCACCACGCGACTGAGCAGGCACACAGAGAAATATGTATTTTACTATTTTAAACATTTAAATGCCAATAAAAACAAAATCACATAAATTGCATAATATAAATAAAATATGTAACATTAAATAACTGTTAATTGTAAATTGCATTAATTTTCTTTTGATCACTGATAAAATAAAACCCTTTTTGTTTGCATTAATTAAATTATTAGTTGAAAATCTGCCATGACACAATTAAATGACACCATTACTGTAATTTAAACTGATTTACATATTTGAATCCTTAAAATAACAAGCCAATAACCAAAACAACATACCTTAACAAAACAGTGAGGCACAGTCAGTATAATTTAACACTGGAAACCCTCTCAATCCTACATGAAAAATACACGTGCAAATGAAAACTCTAAAATCACAATAAACACACCATTTAAAGTAAAATATACTCATCACAACAATACACATTACAACAGAAACCCTAAACAGCATTTTAGTGTCAAAATAAAATGATTGTGACTGCAAAGGGATAATAATTGTAGGATTAGAGGAGAGCGAAAATTACCTCTGCTTCACCATCTGCGTGCACCACGCGACTGAGCGCGGGCACACAGAGGGAAGCTTTAACATTCACCCGGTGTTACACTATTTACAGCCCCACCTACAACAAACATAGGAACTCTTGAAGTGAATAAAACAAAACATTAGATGCAAGTTTTGCTGAAGTTAACTATTACTTGCATATAAAAATAAATAAGTAAATAAATAAATCTCTTAAATGAATCGGCCACACAAGCTTCTATTGAGATATTAAAATTAAGCTTTGAATGTCTGGCATCATATTTAATGACATCATTACCCTAAAAATATCATCTTTTTTTTTGGTAATGCAGCCTATTAATATGTAGTTAAGATACTAAAACACTTAAAGGTCTTGGCTTTCATTTTCACTTTCAAACAGGAGCTATTTAACAGCACAGAATATGCTGTTTTGAAAGATATCTGAAGTAAATTGATGTTTTTGCCATCAGAAAGTTTTGTTTATGTTAGCAGGAAGTTGCCAGGCAAGAAAATGCACATATTTAAAGTCAAAAAGTATCAGACATGCATGCAGTCATTTTAACCAATATGGTAATTTAAGGCAGAAATGCTCAGTTCTTTACTGTTTTGTAATAAAAAAAATAACAAATAACAATGTCAGAAAGAAATACACTGATAGTTAGAAAACGGCAGGGTGTTATAAATATGTTAGTCTTATTTCAAAGAGTTATAAAATTACAAAAATTAAAAACTCTCTGTGTATCTATCCACTCGAACCTTGCAGATGAGTGATTAATCCGCTCATAAATCAGCTGATTTGACGATGTTTAAATGCTGTCTCAAAAGCTTGAAACGCTGTCAGTGATGTCATCAGCACACAAGCAGCCAATAGTGTTCAGCTTTTTCTGACGACTGCTCCCTCAAAATTTCATTGGCTGTGGTTTGGTAGCTTGAATGAGCTGTTGGGGAATGAGTTGTTGTCAGATCATGTAGTCTGTGACCCCCCTCTTGTGGATCATTCACAGAGTGTTGCGTAGTGTGAACACCACAGAGATTAAAAGACACAAAGTCAAGTCATGTAGTGTGAACGACACAGTGATCTGATGATGTTTAAAATCCTGTAGTGTGAACTAGGCTTTAGAGGAGAGTGGGGGGCAAAAGAGTCAGTGAGGGGCAGAGTTCAGAAGGGAAACAGTTCTGGGGAAAAAGCTGTTCCTCAGTCTGCTGGTTTTTGTCCGAGAAAGCAGGAGTGAAAACAGTCTGAGAGCAGGGTGAGAGTTGTCCTTAAGAATACTGCGTGCTCGGCGCATACAGTGTTGCTTCTGGATGTCCTCTATGGCTGGCAGTGTGGTCCCTGTGATGCGTTGGGCAGTTTTAACCACCTGCTGCAGTGCCTTACGCTCAGCAACAGAGCAGCTTCCATACCAGACTGTGACGCAGTTGGTCAGGATGCTTTCTATTGTGCAGCGGTAGAAGTTCACCAAGACGGCTGATGAAAGCTGGTTCTTCTTAAGTTGCCTTAAGTTGCTGTTAAGGAGCAGATTATTATCGGTGCACCAAGTGGCCAGATGCTGTGTCTCCTGTAAATTATTAGTAATTTTTTTTAAATATGTGCAGTATTTGAATGGCTATTAAGTTTTAATTCTATTTAGCATAATTATGCTAAAACTTGGTGGCGCAAATGGCTTTTAACACGTCAAAGCCATGGAGGCAAAATTTTAAACTTGAGCAGAGAGTAATAATTTTCCTTGCTCACTCTCTCTCACTCACTCACCAAAAGTATTATAACCACTGCAAAAATTTCTGAAAGAGTGATATGGGACATGTTCCCCATTTATAATAATTACTACGCCCCTGGGTTTTACCATTTGACTTGCAGATTGATAGCTAAACGAGTCCCACTGAGGTCAAGGGACCTACGCTTGAATCAGCTCTCATAGTTTGAGGTTATGCTTTCTTGACTTTCTCCCGTCTGCCGCATATTCCACTCCAGTAGCTCTTTCATTTGTCACTCCTTTAAAAAAAAAAATACCCAGAAGAAACAGACGCCTCCAAAGGCCTAGAGTGCCCCCTTGACAGTTCTGCCACAATTAGAATGGAGGTTTGCGCATTAGCCACCTCAGAGAGAGGAAAAAAAAAAGACCCTCGGTAGCAGATGTCTGGGGAAGTCAGCTGAGACCCCTGCTTAAAAAGTGTTTCAGGTCATTTGACGGGAATGTTTCCTCCAGGCTGTCAGTAATGACTCCTCTTACCTTTTCATACCTCGGCTAGCTCCTCTCTCAGCCTTGGTAATACATGCTTTCTCAAGGGTCCCATGAAAAATAGAAAGTGAGAATTGAGACAGGTGCAGCTCGGGGTAAAAAGGGCTAAGAGTGTGTCTGAGCGAGACTTACCACAGTGCTTATGTCACTGAAACTGCTGCGATTGCTTAGGTGTAGGAGGTTAGAGGACTTTGACTTTGGATGAACACCTTGCGGGATGAGATATTTTGTTCAGTGGAATGACAAATTTAGAGCTGAAGTGGTGGAGTTTTAGATGGTTCAAGAGGAGAGTAAATCTGAACGCTCTCTTTCACCTTTAGATATAACACTGTTTGCCTTGTATTTGGGGAATTTGTTGCACAGATATGATGATATTACTTGTAGTGATAGGAAGTTTGCATCTGTATAAAATTAACTGTATTAAAATGCTATTTAAAGATTACATACCATTAAATGTAGTTCATTGAACTCCTGGAACGCTCTTAAAATGTTGATCTGTCGGCTTTAGAGGTTGAAGCATTTTATGATGCATGCAATTTCATATGATGTAAAGTGATACAGCATGAGAGAGAGGAATATAAGGTGGCATGTGTCAAAAAGTTTGATTGATGACCGCCACGCCCCTTTTAGGGCGGGGCTTCCGGTGTAAACCCCGCCCCTTTCCGTTAATTAGATTCTTATCAGTTGAATTAAATTAATAATTCCGGTAATCAGATTCTTATCAGTTGAATTAAATTAATAATTCCGGTAATTAGATTCTTATCATTTTAATTAAATTAATAATTCCTTTAATTAGATTCTTATCAATTGAATAAAATTAATAATTCCGTTATTATTACATTAAAATGAGATATTTTAATATTATGAAATAGATTTTAATGAAATAAATAATATCAACCGTTATTAAATCTATATTATTTAATATTATACAGTAATATATTTTAATTATTGTAATCAATGCAGATATTATAATTATACAATATTATATTGTCATTATTGTTTTAAATTATGTTATTATAATATATTATGTTAATATATTATGTTAGAATTAATAAACTAAGGTATATGCACCGCTGTGTTGCCTTTGCTCTGTTATGGTCTGAACTGCGTGTCTGTGTATGTGTGTGCGTCTCTCCGGCTCGGGTGTGGGTGTGGTTCGGCTCTGGCTGTGCCTGCATGGGTGTATGTGTGCGGGAAATTTGAACCGGTTGAAGCGTGCTTGAGAAAGATAAAAGACATCTGATGACTTTTACGACGTATGCGTGTATCTGATAAGCGAACATTATGACATCGGTTGTTAAATAAACGCAAACGTCCGTTTACATGGTTATCGTTCAGACCGGTTCTTTCCGGCTGTTTAAGCGTGAGACGTTGTGTTTGTGCGTGCGTCTGTCTCTCTGATAGGACTGTCGGTGTGGAGAGTGGCTCTGGCTGTGTGTCTGTCTGTGTCTATCTCGTTGTGTGTTTGTGCGTGTGTGTGTCTGTGTGTTGTGTGTACACTTCTGGGTCTGGTTTTGTCTGCTTGAAGTCACACACACAGTATTTAATGAATCTGCCTTTATTATTGCTCATTAATAGGTTATGTTGTTTTTCACATTATTTCTACATTAAACCAATACAAATTTTAAGACAGACAAAAGAGCATCAGTCATATCATTTTAATATATCAATGTTGGAACTATCAAATAAAAATATGTTTACAATAGTAATCCATTAAATAACAAATCTTAATCTGTATTGACTACAAATTGTCACAACTTGTAAAACTATTTAATCTAAAAATGTAATGTTCTATACTGTTGGTTGAAAATCACAGATGTAAATTCAAGTTGTCTTTGTGATTAATGAAAAACTGAATGATTTTCTTTTGACTAACACATTCTCAATATATTTACAAGTATGTTCTGTAATTTATGGCACACATTGTAGTACGAATAATCTAAAAAACTTAATGTTTTTCATCACTAGTGTAGATTTGAAAATAAACATAAAATATTTACTATAAGAACTTATCAGTCTTTAGACAGTATCGATATTTCTGTTTCAAAAAGTAAACAAAATGTATGTATTACTCGTAGTAATTGTTAAACTCACAATCCAAGCCATGTAACTTAGTTATGGAATTTTGGTATTTCAAACTGATTTGAATGAATTAAAAATACTTGATATTATAAAGAAAAAATGGATTATTTCAAATATAAAACAAAATATAAACAAGCATTTATTTTCAGTTTTATCTAAAAACAGTACAGCTCTGGCCCCCAGTTAACTTTACTTAATATTGAACAGTAAAAATGTATTAGTTTAACTACTGGATGCAGCATTTATACAGTATGTTCACATAACAGTGACAAGTCAAGTAAGTCTACAAATTTGTCAAAATTTGTCAAGTTTACAAGTAGTTCTTGAAAGTAGACTGAGCAAATGATGCTTTTCTTTGACCATTAGATTTAGATGAATCAAGATTATTGACACTACCCAAATTTTGTAGTGAGTCTATGTTTCTTTAAACTGAATGTTTTTCATTGACATACACATTTTCAAATGAACAATCTAAAATCTAACTGAATGTTTTTCTCTCAGAACATAAAACGTTATCATACGGAAAAATGGTGTTTAAAATACTATTGATTAAACTTAACGCATGACTAGAGTTTTGTTTTTACAAACAATAGTATTGAAATAATTCAAGCTTATGATTTTGCACTCTGTTGCACTTTTTCAACACAAAATGTAAGCTTTTTATGCATGTGCTAAAAATCCGTAATTTTGCGCCACTGTCAGAGTTTGTATGTTACAAAGCATACTTGCTTTTAAAACTGTCGATTCACCGAATTTACTTAATGTTGTTCCCTTTCTTCTGGAGTTTTTAAGAACATCAATGTTTCATTTAAGGGAAAAAAAAATGTGATGTTTTGAAATACAATGGTTACATCAATATGGTCCAATGAGAGTTAGAATTTCTGGGTTTCATGATATGGGAATATTTTTAACTTCTAATGTGTCCCAAGTAACATTAATAACAACACTTAGCTACAGTTATTTGTTTCATAGTTGAATGCTACACGCTATACTGTCAACAAAGCACATTAATATCAAAAAAGTAAATGCATTTTAATTTATGAATACTTTGCAGTAAACTTTAATGCTTTAATAAGTTTATTTTATCAACCCTTGAATGCAGGATGTTTTTTGAAACATTTCAGTATACTTTATGACCACTGCCATCTCACCAAATGATTTGACCTAATTCAAGCAGCCATTTTCTGCTGCACTTTTTAACACAAAATGTCTTTGCAAACTTTTTGCATATACGTAACAAGTCTGTAATTTTACACAACTCTCATAGCATCTGTTATGAAGCATACAGTAAAAGTCGTAATAACCATTTCTACTGCCAATTGTCTTTTGTTGTCTTAATTCTTAATAATATATTTTTTTTCACGAGAACTATGAATCTACAAAACTAAATTTAATACTTGCCACTAAATCCGCATTAATATGTTTTTGCAACAGTGTCTAATGTACAGTGTATTGAAAATATTTTCTTTTCAACTGTCGTGAAAGTTTGAGTTGTAAATGTTTTGGATTTAAACCGGTGACAACCAACAATATTATGTATACCTTTTATTTATACACTTTTTCAAATGAATGAGAAATTATGAAATTGTACGTCAATTGTACAACAATTTTTAGGTTGTCTTTCCAAACTGACTACAAAACCGTTACACATGAGAAGTGTGTGTTATTGAGATGTCTTAAACGACGACCGACTTTATTAAATGATCTGCAGTTTATACCTTTTTGCTTTAAACAAGTAACCAGTCCTTGACACACTATGCAACATTTTTAATTTTCTAAATATGTAAATATTCATTTGGCATAAATATAGGACTTTAATAAATTTGGACAATATTTCTATTATTTGTTTCACACTGTCATGTTTAGCATCTAGCTCATTTTCCTACTATTTACAGTACAGGCATAGACACTTTTCAGAACAAGCAATAGGTCATTTATACCGCTAGACTTTTAATGCACCAATTGACACTTGGCCAATCTTGCGACTTTACTTTAAGTTAATATTTTGTATGTAAACCTGATCCTGTAAATTTAATCCAAAATTTAAAAAATGACTAGGAAACGCCAAGCAGGTTATTTTTTCTTTATAAATACTTGTAGAATTGAAAATCTACTTAGTTACATTAAAACATTTTACATGTTTAACACAAAATAATAAGTTCACTTAAGCTGAAAAACGTTTTATTTCAAACACATATACACTGAATTGAGTCAAAGCTGGTTAACGGAGCAGTATAAATGGCTGTAGATCAGCTCTACATGGGCCATGAATGTAATATTAATAGATTATTTGTGCCTTCTTCTAAATAGTATAGCTTATGAGGTGATTACAAAATGAAGTGATATTGCATATATATATATATATTCACAGGCAATGGAATATGAGCTTATGTATGGTTGTTTGTTTATTTGTCTTTGTTCTACATAAGAAAATGTTTAATTAAAACTCATGATTATTCCACTTTATTTAAATGTAAAGCAATAAATAAATTTATACAAATATTTGGATGCCTACTGTTTAGGCTATTCTACATTAAAATAGATGTTTTAATCTAAACTGAATAGTCTGAGTTGGTTATTAGAGTTTGATGGCTCAACACTAATAACCTTAATGGTACATCATATATGAAGATTTTTAATTGTCAAATTGTTATGAAGTTAACAAACACTTAATATGAATTAAGCTACAAATAAGTTTAAAATAATATAAGTTAAACATTATTTTGGTAAATAACTAACATTATTTAACAGTTGTTTTCAATATATAAAAAACTAGACTTAATAATTTTTAGGTATAACCATAAATAAAAGTTTAAAACTTTAAAATTATAATACTTTATTTGTTTAATCAACTCTTTATTGTTCACTATCATTTTATCTCTTTATCATATCACTATCACAACATGTTTATATATATATAAACATGTTGTATTTAACATTATTAATACATATTGTATTTTAGAACATGATCAATCATAATATTATCATACTTTTTGTCTATTAAAGTAAATTATACGTTATACAATATTAATCCAGTAAATACCATATCTTAGGTTGTAATGACAACATTTTGGCTTATAGTAATAACTTTTATTTTGAGACTTAGGCCTAACAAGAATAAGGTCTTAGGCCTAGGTCACGAGCCAACAACAATTCACTGTTTTGGTTCAGTAGCACTTAAAGAAACCCTCTGAGATGTATGAAACAACACATGACACTGACGATAAGAAAGCCATACATTTGGCAGTCGTGATAGGGAACATATTGCTATACCATCTTGCAAACAGAGTAAAAAAAACTTGAAATGCTTAAAAACAGCATGCGTGATGTTGACAATATTCTTTAATGCCTACTAAAAACTATTTAATAGAAGTTTAAAACCTTTTCAACTTCTTCTCTAAACCTGAACATTCTAAGTTCAGCCTTTTCAAAACAACTTTACTTTAAATCAATGGGTAATATACATGGTGTGATATGACACAGGGTCATTAATTATTATCTTGCTTTACATTTCCTTTACTCAAGAGTCATGCTACAAAATAAGACATTTAAAACACTAAGTACTAAACCAAAGTCAGAAAACATATCCTCTTTTTCTAATCGACAAAACACTTTTTTAAAATTATTCTACCTGAGCTGTTAATGTACTGTAAGTTTATTTTTATTGAATCCATTACAAACTTCTTCTACAAATATACCAATCGGCTCTGTTGTGCGTAAGCATCTAATAATTTAAAGATCTTTT